>NC_143012.1:179463977-179614677 GCF_055824585.1 Amblyomma mixtum | reverse complement strand
ATATACGTAGTTATTAGGTAATATGATAAAAGATCTAGAAAACTGCTAGCTGTGATCCCTGCTGAGTTTTCAAATGCCAAACTTCCAAACAGGTCAATAAGTTCAACGCAGCTTAGTAACAAACTACAAGGCAGTAATTAATAGATGTTTTCAACATCAATCGACAGCTCACGAAGGCGATCAATGTTGCCAGAGTGCACAAGGCCCAGAACTTCACTTAAGTTTTGCATACTAAGGGAGTCATTAGCTTAAAAAGCCGCCGCGGTGGCTCAGTGGTTATGGTGCTCGGCTGCTGTCCCGAAAGACGCGGGTTCGATCCCGGCCGCGGCGGCTAGAATTTCTTTGGAGGAGAAATTCTAGAGGCCCGTGTACTGTGCGATGTCAGTGCACGTTAAAGAACACCAGGTGGTCGAAATTTCCGGAGCCCTTCACTACGGCGTCTCTCATAGCCTGAGTAGCTTTGGGACGTTAAACCCCATAAATTAAACCAAACCATTAGCTTAAAAAGATTGATCTCAATCTTCTCTCCCCCCTCTTTGTATCACGACAATGCCACAACGCTTGCACAAAGAAATGTGCAAAAGGAACAGAAATCTATCCCAACAAAGTTATTTTGATACCTGTACGCGCCATAATCATAAAAAAAAAAACGAGGAAGAAATGTACTCCGTAACCTGCGTTTTCACATTAATAGCGGCCACTACCGTATCTAATTCAAGGATCATGTGATCTGAGGAGATTAATGCTGCCTGGTTAAAACTCCCCTGTATTTTGTTCTCAGAGTAGTGGTTCGCTGTCAGAAGACGTAGCCAACATGGTTTGCACCCCGGTTAGTGAAAGGGGCGGGCTTCGCGGAGTACGATAGGCGCTCGCTTTGTTCCTAGAATTGGCATATTTACTCTATGCCACTATCCCTACGGCTACCTTTCAGTTGATTGCCTTGAGCGTAGTGTTATCAGACGGGGATAGTGCCGTGTGCACGAGCCGCTTGCTGTTATCGCCCGTGATCAACCGTTCCAAGCGTAAACCGCCCATAGATGGCAGTGCACTCGCTTCCCAGAGTTCTGTACGCACGTTGCCCAGCATTCGTGGCTTGCCTACTTCCTCTAAAGCGCTTCAAACCTCATGGGCTTCAACTTCCCTGCCTCGCCTCTGCTCTAGCGCTACGTAATTCATAGAGCGTAATTCGTACTAGCGCTACGTAATTCATCATTCATTATTACAGCGCAAAGACGGCACAGAACAAGAAGGGGACACAACAGCGCTGTGCCGTCTTTGCGCTGTAATAATGAATGTATGTAACCAACTCGCCCAAAATGTTGTATTATGGTAATTCATCAGCTGCTGCTGCCGAATGGCGTCCCTTTAATTCGAACTCCGCATTATAGTGATATTCTAGGCATCTGGAACAAACAGCGCGATCGAAGACGAGCACAAAAGACAAGAAAACGGACGACACGGCGCTGATGTCAGCGCAGTGTCAGCGCCGTGTCGTCCGTTTTCTTGTCTTTTGTGCTCGTCTTTGTTTGCGCTGTTTGTTCAAGATGCTTGACCAACTAGCCCGCCAAAACGTGTTATTCTAGGCACTATGTCCGCACAGTTCGAAGTAATTGCAGCCTCCTTCCACCTGTAATTCTTATGTTTCGAATACGTGAGAGTAATTCCCGCCAGTCGTTAGAAGCACCACTCTCAAGCGTGACGAAATAAAATAAAGGCAATGCGTCGGCCGGGAATCGAACCCGGGCCACCCGCGTGGCAGGCGAGTATTCTACCACTGAACCACCGACGCCGATGCGAGTGGCCTTCAAACGTGTACTATACACAGAAAGAGTCCTTGCGCAATCCCTTTCTTGATTGTGCGTGTAGGTCAGTGCAGCGGCGAGCGCCGGCTGCGAAGGCGAGCTCTAGCGGCAACGGCTGCACCGAAGCGCTCGTTAAGAGCAACCTGCCGCTAGCATATGGATTACTCAAAGAATTGAGCCGATTGTCCTGTGTGTCTGCACATGGTATAGGTAAAAAAACAAATAATAACTAACTGCGGGGAGCACGCCGGTGTTACTGACTTTTCCCCATTAATCTTTAGCCTTAGTTCCCTATGTGCGAATGAAAAGCAACCACTGTTGTACAGTGCAAGTTCTACGCGGCCAACAGACGCTTTAGACTTTCCTGGATCTCCTAGGGATGATTTTATCGCATTATTTCAGTGTTTTATTTTTTCGCTTTTTTCACAACCATTACGTTATTTTGTACTTGCAGGGTAGCAGCTGGGTCTTCAATATGGGCCTGAGAGCAGGCACATTCGATGCAAGAAAGTACCTGAAGTGCCTCTAACCATTCGCAAAAAAAAAAAAAAAGTTCCACGTGCCGAATCAGACGTGGCGAACCAATCTCGTCGTGCGGAGACACGAAATTTCAGTTAGAAGCACCTAACTCTCCAAACACTCAGAAGAAAACAGGGATTGACCATGTGGGCACGCTAAGCTGGGGTATGCTATGTAAGGGAAGCCAATGGAGAATCGCGTCGCTGTTTTAACCGGCTTCTAATCAGACACAACGATTACCCATGCAACAATCTGTCCTTTCAGAGGTTACTGCTCGTGCATATCTGTCAAGCGGTGCTATCGATTCGAACTCTTGAAGTTGCAGAGTTCCTTATGAAAAAGAATAAAAAGGGATCTCAGGTACTGAGTTTTGCGGGCAAGAATAGAAATCACCTAAATACACAATAGAGGGCGTTACAGTTAAGTAGTAAGTTAGGAGGGTAGATGTGTAGGCCAGTTGGTGAGACATGAAGGAGCTAAACACCGCAGCGGACACGGGACAGAGAAAGAAGACGACACAGGGCGGTACTTGCAACTAAAATTTTATTTGAAACTTCATGGCTTTTTAAAGACAGAGGCACGTGTGATCTTACAATCAGGTAAAAAAGAATGAATGAAAAGCAGCAGATAACGAGACCTAACTGACAACAATGCACATGGAAGTTATGCAATGCTCATCATGCGAGTCGCAATCTACAGATATCAGAAGTGTTAAACCGTCGACCGCATGTGGAAGCATGAAAACCACAAGACAAAAGAAGGAAAAGAACGTCAAAAGGAAGCAACCCAGCCTGTTACCTGTCAAGGAAACCCAGTTCTTTTTGGAGGATGGAAACCGAAGGCGAGCTAACGCATTCATCCGGTTGCGAGCGCAAGATGGCAATGGCCTCTACAATCTCTCTCTCAAGCTTGTGGGTTTCTAAGTGGACACAGGCCACCACCCACCACGGGTTCGAGCTTCGCGCGAGCCAAGGGCCCCGATCAGCCGTCACCACACACCACTGGGACACCGATGCGGTGCACTCAACCTCCGCTGGGAGGAGAGCGATTCGCCGCAAAGAAATAGGCCTCCAAGTTCACAAAGGAGACGTTTATTCACGTCGTCCTTCAGCAGTACACACACACTCAATCGTCACCCCGTCCCGGGGGCGCGCGAGGAGCAAGGCTCCGCTGCGCGCACGAAGCGACTCGAGCAATGCGTGCCGCTAGCACGCCGCTGCAGGAGAATGTCCCCGCGGCAGTGCTGTGATCTCCCTCTCGTGTCGACCGTTGGGCCGGTTGCGAGAGAGAGTGGGCAATCAACGCAAGGTACGCCTGTCGGAGGTCGCTGGACCCCGCTGGACAGGCTCGAGCCGCTGCAGGTCAGAGGACACGTGCGGGCGAGCTCGAGTATATGCACTGGTCCGAGCGGCAAAGGCCGGCAGGGACAAAACAGTTGCGTACGCACCTTACGCTGTCTCGGAGGGATCTCTCTCTGGGCCCCGCTCGGACGGTCGCGCGGTGCGCGGCCGCCCAGAGCGGGTCCCGGATTCCCGCCAAAAGGCGCCAATGGCAAAGGCCCTTGGGGAGCCGGGGCGGAGCTGTGGCTAAATGGCAGTGATTAGTCACCCAGCCGCCTCTCCACCGCCTGAGGCGGGAGCAAGGGAAAGAGGAGAAACAACGCGGGAAGCCGGAACAGCCGAGCAACGGCAACGGCGGAAAGTCAGGATTCCCACAAGCTGCCCCTTCCTTCTTCCAACAATCTGGGTCTGGCTGAAATTAGGGCAACAACCCCGACACCTGCGGCAATGAACAGGCAGATTCGAACCCCCCATTTCCCCCAAGGAACGCGCGTGTTCTCTCAAGCGATCATTTAAGCACCTACCGGTTTGTCCAATATAAAAACGCCCACAACTGAGGGGACTCTTGTAGATTACCCCTGTTGCACATGCGACACGCTTCCTTCCTTTAAGTAGTAAGCCCGATTCTTACGAAAAGTTACGAAAAGCATTTTGAAAAAGACGATGACTCATGAGCAGTGTGTGGTAACTCTGTAGAAACAAATGAACATCGTATACTCGAACGTGATGGTATCCATCCGGATGTTGATGCATGCACAGTCACTCTTCCTGAGGCCATATAGGTTTAGAGATAACAATGGTCATGTGACTGAATCTGCGGTGGAAGTCAGAGGAAAGCGATTGGAAGATTGGTGGCTCAAAAGCAGAGGAGTGACATAAGGTTAGAAGTATAGGGTTTAAAATGTATTTTAAGCAAATGGCTAATTTATAGACGGAGTTATAACACCGTTAAATAAATAATTTAAAAAGCCGAGCATGGTGGCTACAGCGACCACACCGTTTCAAAGGGGACGCTCCTATTTTCCTTATATCCAACTCAAGCTTGAAAAAGACGCCCTGTACGAACGGATATTTCACTTTAGTGCAGGGTTGTAAGCAGTGTTCTGGACCTGGTAAACTTTCTTTTTAAGTGATTACTGGAAGTTACTTAACCAAGGCAAATTAGCCATTTAAAACAATTATACTTTAAAGCAAGCTTTTCAATGTCAAATTTTTACGGCATGTTGATAAATGTCTCTTTGACCTGCTTTCTTAAGGTAACTTTGGCGTCGTCTCTTTTTTGGAGCCGTATATTAAAGACGCCACCAATCCCTGCGACCGTCCTTTGATGAGCACAGACACTTCGCTTTGATCTAATCATGATACTGCAGTGGAAGCGCGACCCCGCCCTCCGTTCTACGGCATAGTTGAGAAAACTCCTTGATGTCCATCGTGGTCACGCCTATGGTTAAACGTCGTGGTTTAAAGGAAGCGACGTTCCCGCGCTCACTGCACAAAAATCGCTGTGACCGATGAAGTGTTTCTACGCGGTTGCTTTGCGCTATCGAGTTCCTTCATCTGGCGCGACGGTCGTTCGAGGAGCTAACATCGTGAAACAAGGCCACAGTAACGTGACATTTTTTAAAACCGGCTGGTATTATTTGAAACTTAAAAAAAGAAACGTGGCAAATTTTCTTTGAAGAAAAAAAAGTAAAACTCGAATTTCTCAACATGCCACACAAATTTACATTGAAAATCTTGATTTGAAGCTAGCGATAAAAAGTTAGCTAATATATAATCATGAATTAAAAAATTGCTCAGGCTCAGCTTGGCTAAGCCTGGGGAATGCGAAGCATATTGGTGGCTAGGCTTGGTAATACATGGCTTTCCTTGGTTGAATACTGGGTCATTTTAATACAACCACTAGAAGCCTTCGTCGTGGGGGAAGACAACGGCATGGCTACAGCGGAACGCCGACTAACCCCGAGACGCGCGTTGGGTGAGCGCCTGGATTGCCACGGAAGCCGCGTCTGCCTGCCCGGTGGAGCGAGCGTTTCACCTACACCGAGTGTGAACGCGCCTTCGAAATTCGCGGGAATGCGCGGGTGTGACGGCTAGGGGTCCCACGGCGACGGCGCGAGGTGGAGGCCGGCTCTCTCATCCGATGTCACGTGGGGGTCCCACGGCGACGGCGTGAGTGGTAGCTCTAGCAATATGCTTCGCATAAAATCTGTTTTCCCTGTCAGGACGACTCCTTATGACGGCGGTATAATTCTCATCTATCCGGTTAGTAATAGGCCTGGTCTTGCTGAATATTGATGCGCAATTAAAAGTCTTGTATCTGGGTTTTTGTCTTCTGTAAGTATGCCTCATTTTGCTCAGGCTGTCAGCAGCAACTCTCATGCTGATATTGAAACAAAAGCTTTTCTACCGGGACCTCGGCCTTCAATCGCGGAACGTGTAAATATGACCCACAGCTGAGCTAGAGGTGAAAGCATGAAAAAGTGAAAAATTAATTGAATCAATATCAATGATCGGGGGTCGAACCCGCGGCTGCGCGAACAAGTCCCCTTTAAAGGCCGCTCAGCGAGACCACTTCCCGCCCCCACTGCATCGTTCTGTCTACTTCGGGCTCACGGGTGAAGATGTTTTAAAGCGAGTGCGTAAAATGCCAATTTATACTTGCACCAAAACATTTTTCTACAAAATAAAACACACTGAAACTCTACCTGTCAACACGTGGCTCAATAGGAAAAAACATTTTTATGTCTTTTGTAAATTGCCGCTTGTGCAATGTGCCTGAAACGATTCAACATGATTTTATAGACTGCAAAGACGCGATTTTGTTTTGGGATGTGCTGCACAAGACGCTACAGTAAAATTTTCTCCTAAATTGGTAATTGGTGTCTTTGTACAGGCATTATTGCACTGTACTGAATAAATAGAGATCTTAATGAATAGGAAGCTTCTCAAAAAAAAAGCGCGAGCAGTTAATAAACAAAGAGTAGACTCTACAATAGCGACGCGATTCTTTGCAAGATTGCGTCCCGTTCGCCCCGCAAAGGACAAACTTCAAATGCACCTCTCGCACTTTATTTCAAAAGTTCTTAATACATTCTTATCTAATTTACAAGCTGAAACCTTAGCGGCCAAAACTTGGCTAGAGTATCATGGTGCTTCCGTCCCGTCGTGATCGAACTGCCCGCTTTCTAGAAAGACAGCTGTAGTAGAGAACGTCTTTCATGATTGCTGAGATACTGCGCTCTAGTCGGACATTTTGCTGGAGAAAGACGTACCGTTGACAGCGCGGAGAATTCGTTTCCTAGCAGTTGAACCAGATGTAATGAAGTAATCAAGTGCAACCAGTTGTTGGACTTCATAGCATTTGGCGGAACGGTATGGCTGCCCGGTACTGTGACCAAAGTGCACAGTCGGTGCATTGTTACTTTGGACCAAGTGTATGTCCTGAGGCAGCAGGACTGTGGCGCAGAACTATGAGTCCAAGGACACGCTTGAAAGAATGAGAGTCCATTAGATATGGTTGACTATCCAAGTGCGTGGTAGCCATAAATATTTAATCATCCCTGTATCCTTTGTACCTGCTCAAGTTGCGTTGAGAGAAAGAGACTTTAATGAATACAGGAGAGGTATGCCTGGTTATGAGAATAGCATGCTACTCCAGGTTGCAACGAGGCGACTGTACTGAGGCCAGTTGCGCGCTCTGCGTCTGCGAAACTCGGAACGTAAGTTTTTTTGTTTTTTTTCGTAGAGAATACATTTCTGGATACGCAGCACCTTCTTTTCAGCCAAGCCACTGAAGTCCATGTGTCTTTCCGCGCCCACTACGCAAAAAAAGCAAAACAATGCCAGTTCCTCTGTCGACACGTTTCAAATGGGCTGAATTGAAGGGCACCAGAGGATTACTATTTTAACGTTCATACGCTCAACATGCATGACCGGGGTGGAAGCAGGAGCTTATGTAATAAAGCATAAACTTGTTATTTGAAGGTAGATCGAAGATTAAAACAAGCAATTTAAGCCTTAGTCGGAGCAGTGAAAATATTTTAAAATTCCTGGATTCCAATGAACGTTGGAGACTGTCAATAAAAATCAGTGAGCCAACTTCGTATCTAAATGTCGCTACGTGCATATTGTCTAAGTATTTCTTGACCGACTGATCTGGTTTTACTAAAAAGAGGTCACTTGGTATCGGGGCGACACAAGAGCAGGCACATATCACTTACCAGAATATACGTAGTTATTAGGTAATATGATAAAAGATCTAGAAAACTGCTAGCTGTGATCCCTGCTGAGTTTTCAAATGCCAAACTTCCAAACAGGTCAATAAGTTCAACGCAGCTTAGTAACAAACTACAAGGCAGTAATTAATAGATGTTTTCAACATCAATCGACAGCTCACGAGGGCGATCAATGTTGCCAGAGTGCACAAGGCCCAGAACTTCACTTAAGTCATTAGCTTAAAAAGCCGCCGCGGTGGCTCAGTGGTTATGGTGCTCGGCTGCTGTCCCGAAAGACGCGGGTTCAATCCCGGCCGCGGCGGCTAGAATTTCTTTGGAGGAGAAATTCTAGAGGCCCGTGTACTGTGCGATGTCAGTGCACGTTAAAGAACACCAGGTGGTCGAAATTTTCGGAGCTAAACCAAACCATAAGCTTAAAAAGATTGATCTCAATCTTCTCTCCCCCCTCTTTGTATCACGACAATGCCACAACGCTTGCACAAAGAAATGTGCAAAAGGAACAGAAATCTATCGCAACAGTTATTTTTATACCTGTACGCGCCATATTCATAAAAAAAAAAAACGAGGAAGAAATGTACTCGGTAACCTGCGTTCTCACATTAATAGCGGCCACTACCGCATCTAATTCAAGGATCATGTGATCTGAGGAGATTAATGCTGCCTGGTTAAAATTCCCCTGTATTTTGTTCTCAGAGCAGTGGTTCGCTGTCAGAAGACGTAGCCAATATGGTTTGCACCATTGTTAGTGAAAGGCGCGTGCTTTTTGAGTACGACAGGCGTATGCCACTATCCCTACGGCTATCTTTCAGTTGATTGCCTTGAGCGTAGTGTTATCAGACGGGGATAGTGCCGTGTGCACGAGCCGCTTGCTGTTATCGCCCGTGATCAACCGTTCCAAGCGTAAACCGCCTATAGATGGCAGTGCACTCGCTTCCCAGTGTTCTGTACGCACGTTGCCCAGCATTCGTGGCTTGCCTACTTCCTCTAAAGCGCTTCAAACCTCAGGGGCTTCAACTTCCCTGCCTCGCCTCTGCTCTAGCGCTACGTAATTCATAGAACGCAATTCGTACTAGCGCTACGTAATTCATCAGCTGCTGCTGCCGAATGGCGTCCCTTTAATTCGAACTCCGCACTATAGTGATATTCTAGGCATCTTGAACAAACAGCGCGAACGAAGACGAGCACAGAAGACAAGAAAACGGACGACACGGCGCTGATGTCAGCGCAGTGTCAGCGCCGTGTCGTCCGTTTTCTTGTCTTTTGTGCTCGTCTTTGTTTGCGCTGTTTGTTCAAGATGCTTGACCAACTAGCCCGCCAAAACGTGTTGTTCTAGGCACTATGTCCGCACAGTTCGAAATAATTTCAGCCCGCTTCGACCTCTAATTCTTATGTTTCGAATACGTGAGAGTAATTCCCGCCAGTCGTTAGAAGCACCACTCTCAAGCGTGACGAAATAAAAAAAAGGCAATGCGTCGGCCGGGAATCGAACCCGGGCCACCCGCGTGGCAGGCGAGTATTCTACCACTGAACCACCGACGCCGATGCGAGTGGCCTTCAAACGTGTACTATACATAGAAAGAGTTCTTGCGCAATTCCTTTCTTGATTGTGCGTGTAGGTCAGTGCATCGCCGGCTGCGGAGGCGAGCTCTAGCGGCAACGGCTGCACCGAAGCGCTCGTTCAGCGCAACCTGCCGCTAGCGTATACGGATTACTCAAAGAACTGAGCCTATTGTCCTCTGCGTCTGCCCATGGTTTGGGAGGGGTAAAAAATATAATAAGTAACTGCGGGGAGCACGCAGGTGTTACCGGCGCTTCGCCATTAATCTTTAGCCTTAGTTCCGCATGTGCCAATGAAAAGCCACCACTGTTGTACAGTGCAAGTTCTACGCGGCCAACAGACGCTTTAGACTTTCCTCGATCATCAAGGGATGATTCTATCGAACTATTTCAGTGTTTTATTATTCCTTTATTTTCTCAGCCCTATGTTATTTTGTGCTTGTAGGGTAGTGCCTGGGTCTTCAATATGGGTCTGAAAGCAGGCACATTCGATGCAAGAAAGTACCTGAAGTGCCTCGGACCCATCGCAAAAAAAAAAAAAAAAACAAGTTCTACGTGCCGAATCGGCCGTACTAAGGCGAACCAAACTCGTCGTGCGGACACACGAAATTTCAGTTAGAAGCACCTAACTCTCCCAATACTCGGAAGAAAACAGGGATTCACTATGTGGGACGCTAAGCTGGGATCTGCTACGTAAGGGAAGCCAGTGGAGAATCGCATCGCTGTGTTAACCGGCTTCTAATCAGACACAACGATTACCCAGGCAACAATCTGTCCTTTCAGAAGTTACTTCACTCTTCGTGCATATCTGTCAAGCGGTGCTTTCGATTCGAACCCTTGAAGTGGCAGTCACAGACCTTATGAAAAAGAATAAAAGGGATCTCAGGCACTGAGTTTCACTCTTGATCATTATGAGGTGGGCACATAGGTGGGCAAGAATAGAAATCACTTAGATACATTATAGAGGGCGTTACAAATAAGTAGTAAGTCCGATTCTTGCGAAAAGTTACGAAAAGCAATTTAAAAAAGACGTTGACTCATGAGCAGTGTGTGGCAACTCTGTAGAAACAATTGAACATCTTATCCTCGAATGTGATGGTATCCATCCGGATATTGATGCATGCACCGTCACTCTTCCTGAGGCTTATAGGTTTAGAGATAACAATGTTCATGTGAATGATTCTCCGGTGGAAGTCAGAAGAAAGCGATTGGAAGGTTGGTGGCTCAAAAGCAGAGGAGTGACATAAGGTTAGAAGTGTAGGGTTAAAAATGTATTTTAAGCAAATGGACCATTTATAAACCTAGTTCTAACACCATTAAATAAATAATAATAAAAAGCCGAGCATGGTTGCAACAGCGACTAATATCTTCCTTATATCCAACCCAAGCTTGAAAAAGACGCCCTGTACGAACGGATATTTCACTTTAGTGCAGGGTTGTAAGCAGTGTTCTGGACCTGGTAAACTTTCTTTTTAAGCGATTACTGGCAGGTTATTTAACCAAGGCAAATTAGCCATTCAAAACAATTATACTTTAAAGCAAGATTTTCAATGTCAAATTTGGATGGCATGTTGATAAATGTCTGTTTCACTTGCTTTCTTAAGGTAACTTTGGCGTCGTCTCTTTTTTAGAGGCGTATACTTCAGACGCCACCACTCCCTGCGACCATCCCTTGATGAGCACAGACACTTCGCTTTGATGTAATCATGATACTGCAGCGGAAGCGTGAACTCGCCCGCCGTTCGACGACATAGTTGAGATAACTTCTTGATGTCCATCGTGGTCGCGCCCATGGTTCAACGTCGTGGTTTTAACGAAGCGAAGTGCCCACTCTCACCGCAGAAACATCGCTGTTACAGGTGAAATGGTTACAGGGAAGGCGCGAGGTCTTTAAGATCGTTCGAGGGAGCTAACGTCGCGAAGCAAGGCCACAATAACGTGATATTTTTTTAAAACCAGCTGGTATTATTTCAAACTAAAAAAAAGAGTCAATGCAAATTTACTTTGAAGAAAAAAAGTAAAACTCGAATTTCTCAACTTGCCCCACAACTTTTACATTGAAGATCCTGATATGAAGTTAGCGATAAAAAGTTAGCTAATACATAATCGTTAATTAAAAAATCTGAAAAATAAAAAAATCTGTTTTCCTGGTCAGGACGACTCCTTATGACGGCGGTAAAATTCTCATCTATCCGGTGAGGAATAGGCATATGGTCTTGCTGAATATTGATGCGCCATTAAAAGTGTTGTGTCTGGGTTTTTGTCTTCTGTAAGTGTGGGAGAGTTTTGTCAGGCTTTCAGCAAACACTGTCATGCTGATATTGAAGCCAAAGCTTCCCAACGGGACCTGGGCCTTCAATCGCGGAACGTGTAAATTTGACCCGAAGCTGAGCTAGAGGTCAAAGCATGAAAAAGAGAAAAATTAATTGAATCAATATCAATGATTGGGAGTCGAACCCGCGGCTTCGCGAACAGATCCCCTTTAAAGGCCGCTCAGCGAGACCACTTCCCTCCCCCACTGCATCGTTCTGTCTACTTCGGGCTCATGGGTGAAGATGTTTTAAGGCGAGTGCGTAAAATGTCAATTTATCCTTGCACCAAAACACTTTTTCTATAAATTACACACTGAAACTCTACCTGTAAACACGCGGCTCATGGGAAAAACATTTTTATGTCTTTTGTGAACTGCCGCTTGTGCAATGTGCCGGAAACAACTGAACATGATTTTATAGACTGCAAAGACGCGATTTTGTTTTGGGATGTGCTGCACAGGACGCTACAGAAAAATTTTCTCCTAAATTCGTGATTGGTGTCATTGCACAGGCATTATTGCACTGTACTGAATAAATAGAGATCTTAATGAATAGGAAGCTTCTAAAAAAAAGCGCGAGCAGTTAATAAACAAAGAGTAGACTCTATAATAGCGACGCGATTCTTTGCAAGATTGCGTCCCGTTCGCCACGCAAAGGACAAAAACTTCAGATGCACCTCTCGCACTTTATTTCAAAAGTTTTTAATACATTCTTCTTTAATTTACAAGCTGAAACCTTACCGGCCAAAACTTGGCTAGAGTATCATGGTGCTTCCGTCCCGGCGTGATCGAAATGTCCGCTTTCTAGAAAGCCAGTTATAGCAGAGCACCACTTTTATGATCGCTGAGATACTGCACTCTAGTGGGACATTCTGCTGGAGAAAGTCGTACCATTGACAGCACGGAGAATTCGTTTCCTAGCAGTTGAACCAGATGTAATGAAGTAATCAAATGCGACCAGTTGTTGGACTTCATAGCATTTGGCGGAACGGTATGGCTGCCCGGCACTGTGACCAAAGTGCATAGTCGGTGCATTGTTACTTTGGACCAAGTGTATGCCCTCAAGCAGAAGTACTGTGGCTCATATTTATGAGTCCATGGACGCGCTTGAAAGAATGAGAGTCCATTGGATATATTTGACTATCCAACTGCGTGGTAGCCATAAATATTTAATCACTCCTGTATGCTTTATACCTGCTCAAGCTGCGCTGAGAAAGAGAGAGAGAGACTTTAATGAATACAGGAGAGATCGCCCTGGTTGACAGCCTGGCATGCTACTCCAGGTTGCAACGAGGCGACTGTACTGAGGCCATGCAGTAGCGCGCTCTGCGTCGGCGCAAACTCGGAGCGTTCTAAGAGTTGTTTTTTTTTTTTCGTACAGAATACATTTCTGGCTACGCAGCACCTTTTTTTTAGTCAAGAAATTAAAGTCCATGTTTCTTTTCGCGTCCACTAGGCAGAAAAGCAAAACAATGTCAGTCGCTCTATCGACACGTTTTAAATGGGCTGAATTGAAGGGCAGCAAAGGCTTACTATTTTAACGTTCATACGCTCATCATGCACGATCGGGATGAAAGCAGGAGCTTATGTACTAAAGCATAAATTTGTTATTTGAAGGTAGATCGAAGGCTGAACAGAAATCTATCGCAACAATGTTATTTTTACATCTCTAGGCGCCGTAATCATAAAAGATAAAAAAGAGGCAGAAATGTTCTCGGTAACCTGCGTTTTCACAGTAGTAGCGGCCATTACGGTATCTAATTCAAGGATCATGTGATCTGAGGAGATTAATGCTGCCTGATTAAAACTCCCCTGTATTTTGTTCTCAGAGTAGTGGTTCGCTGTCAGAAGACGTAGCCAACATGGTTTGCACCCCGGTTAGTGAAAGGGGCGTGCTTCGCGGAGTACGATAGGCGCTCGCTCTGTTCCTAGAATTGGTATACTTACTCTAGGCCGCTATCCCTACGGCTACCTTTCAGTTGATTGCCTTGAGCGCAGTGTTATCAGACTGGGATGGTGCCGTGTGCACGAGCCGCGTGCTGTTATCGCCCGTGATCAACCGTTCCAAGCGGGAACCGCCTATAGATGGCAGTGCACTCGCTTCCCAGTGTTCTGTACGCACGTTGCCCAGCATTCGTGGCTTGCCTACTTCCTCTAAAGCCCTTCAAACCTCAGGGGCTTCAACTTCCCTGCCTCGCCTCTGCTCTAGCGCTACGTAATTCATAGTACGTGATTCGTACTAGCGCTACGTAATGCATCAGCTGCTGCTGCCGAACGGCGTCCTTTTATTTCGAACTCCGCACTATAGTGATATTCTAGGCACTATGTCCGCACTGTTCGAAGTAATTTCAGCCCCCTTCGACCTCTAATTCTCATGTTTCGAATACGTGAGAGTAATTCCCGCCAGTCGTTAGAAGCACCATTCTCAAGCGTGAAGAAATAAAAAAAAGGCAATGCGTCGGACGGGAATCGAACCCGGGCCACCCGCGTGGCAGGCGAGTATTCTACCACTGAACCACCGACGCCGATGTGAGCGGCCTTCAAGCATATACTATACATAGAAAGAGTTCTTGCGCAATTCCTTTCTTGACTGTGCGTGTAGGTCAGTGCAGCGGCGAGCGCCGGCTGCGCAGGTGAGCTCTAGCGGCAACGGCTGCACCGAAGCGCTCGTGCAGCGCAACCTGCCCCTAGCGTATACGGATTACTCATAGATCGGAGCCCATTGTCCTGTGCGTCTGCACGTGGTAAAGGTAAAACACAAATAATAACTAACTGCGGGAAGCACGCAGGAGTTACTGACTCTTCCCCATTAATCTTTGGCCTTAGTTCCGTATGTGCGAATGAAAAGCCACCACTGTTGTACAGTGCAAGTTCTACGCGGCCAACAGACACTTTAGACTTTCCTGGATCTCCTGGGGATGATTTTACCGCATTATTTCAGTGTCTTATTTTTTCGCTATTTTCTCAGCCATTACGTTATTTTGTGCTTGCAGGGTAGTAGCTGGGTCTTAAATATGGGTCTGAAAGCAGGCACATTCGATGCAAGAATGTACCTGAAGTGCCTCGCACCCTTCGCAAAAAAAAAAAAAAACAAGTTCCATGTGCCGAATCGGCCGTACTAAGGCGAACCAATTTCGTCGTGCGGAGACACGAAATTTCAGTTAGAAGCACCTAACTCTCCTAACACTCAGAAGAAAACAGGGATTGACCATGTGGGCACGCTAAGCTGGGGTATGCCACGTAAGGGAAGCCAATGGAGAATCGCATCGCTGTTTTAACCGGCTTCTAATCAGACACAACGATTACCCATGCAACAATCTGTCCTTTCAGAGGTTACTGCTCGTGCATATCTGTCAAGCGGTGCTATCGATTCGAACCCTTAAAGTTGCAGTCACTGACCTTATAAAAAAGAATAAAAGGGATCTAAGGCACTGAGTTTCGTTCTTGATCATTATGAGGTGGGCAAGAATAGAAATCACCTAAATACATTATAGCGGGAGTTACAATTAAGTAGTAAGCCCTATTCTTTAAAACCTTAACCAAGAAGATGACACTTGAGCAGTGTGTGGTAACTCTGTAGAAATATTTGAGCATCTTATACACGAATGTGATAGTATCCATCCGGATATTGATGCAGGCACCGTCACTCTTCCTGAGGCTTATAGGTTTAGAGATAACAATGTTCATGTGAATGATTCTCCGGTGGAAGTCAGAAGAAAGCGATTGGAAGGTTGGTGGCTCAAAAGCAGAGGAGTGACATAAGGTTAGCAGTGTAGGGTTAAAAATGTACTTTAAGCAAATGGCCTATTTATAAACCTAGTTCTAACACCATTAAATAAATAATAAAAAAAAGCCGAGCATGGTTGCAACAGCGACTAATATCTTCCTTATATCCAACCCAAGCTTGAATAAGACGCCCTGTACGAACGGATATTTCACTTTAGTGCAGGGTTGTAAGCAGTGTTCTGGACCTGGTAAACTTTCTTTTTAAGTGATTACTGGCAGGTTATTTAACCAAGGCAAATTAGCCATTCAAAACAATTATACTTTAAAGCAAGATTTTCAATGTCAAATTTGTATGGCATGTTGATAAATGTCTGTTTCACCTGCTTTCTTAAGGTAACTTTGGCGTCGTCTCTTTTTTAGAGGCGTATACTTAAGACGCCACCACTCCCTGCGACCATCCTTTGATGAGCACAGACACTTCGCTTTGATGTATTCACGATACTGCAGCGGAAGCGTGAACTCGCCCGCCGTTCGACCACATAGTTGAGATAACTTCTTGATGTCCATCGTGGTCACGCCTATGGTTCAACGTCGTGGTTTTAACGAAGCGAAGTGCCCGCTCTCACCGCAGAAACATCGCTGTTACAGGTGAAATGGTTACAGGGAAGGCGCGAGGTCTTTAAGATCGTTCGAGGGGGCTAACGTCGCGAAGCAAGGCCACAATAACGTGATATTTTTTAAAACCAGCTGGTATTATTTCAAACTAAAAAAGAGTCAATGCAAATTTACTTTGAAGAAAAAAAGTAAAACTCGAATTTCTCAACTTGCCCCACAACTTTTACATTGAAGATCTTGATATGAAGTTGGCGATAAAAAGTTAGTTAATACATAATCGTTAATTAAAAAATCTGAAAAATAAAAAAATCTGTTTTCCTGGTCAGGACGACTCCTTATGACGGCGGTAAAATTCTCATCTATCCGGTGAGTAATAGGCATATGGTCTTGCTGAATATTCATGCGCCATTAAAAGTCTTGTGTCTGGGTTTTTGTCTTTTGTAAGTATGGCAGAGTTTTGTCAGGCTGTCAGCAAACACTGTCATGCTGATATTGAAGCGAAAGCTTCCCTACGGGACCTGGGCCTTCAATCGCGGAACGTGTAAATTTGACCCGAAGCTGAGCTAGAGGTCAAAGCATGAAAAAGAGAAAAATTAATTGAATCAATATCAATGATTGGGAGTCGAACCCGCGGCTGTGCAAACAGATCCCCATTAAAGGCCGCTCAGCGAGACCACTTCCCTCCCCCACTGTATCGCTCTGTCTACTTCGGGCTCATGGTTGAAGATGTTTTAAAGCGAGTGCGTAAAATGCCAATTTATCCTTGCACCAAAACATTTTTTCTATAAATTACACACTGAAACTCTACCTGTAAATACGTGGCTCATGGGAAAAACATTTTTATGTCTTTTGTGAACTGCCGCTTGTGCAATGTGCCGGAAACAACTGAACATGATTTTATAGACTGCAAAGACGCGATTTTGTTTTGGGGTGTGCTGCACAGGACGCTACAGAAAAATTTTCTCCTAAATTCGTGATTGGTGTCTTTTCACAGGCATTATTGCACTGTACTGAATAAATAGAGATCTTAATGAATAGGAAGCTTCTAAAAAAAAGCGCGAGCAGTTAATAAACAGAGAGTAGACTCTATAATAGCGACGCGATTCTTTGCAAGATTGTGTACCGTTCGCCACGCAAAGGACAAAAACTTCAGACGCACCTCTCGCACTTTATTTCAAAAGTTTTTAATACATTCTTCTTTAATTTACAAGCTGAAACCTTACCGGCCAAAACTTGGCTAGAGTATCATGGTATTTTCGTCCCGGCTTGATCGAAATGTCCGCTTTCTAGAAAGTCAGTTATAGCAGAACACCTCTTTTAGGATTGCTGAGATATTGCACTCTAGTGGGACATTCTGCTGGAGAAAGACGTACCATTGACAGCACGGAGAATTCGTTTCCTAGCAGTTGAACCAGATGTAATGAAGTAATGAAATGCGACCAGTTGTTGGACTTCATAGCATTTGGCGGAACGGTATGGCTGCCCGGCACTGTGACCAAAGTGCATAGTCGGTGCATTGTTACTTTGAACCAAGTGTATGCCCTCAAGCAGGAGTACTGTGGCTCAGATTTATGAGTCCACGGACGCGCTTGAAAGAATGAGAGTCCATTGGATATATTTGACTATCCAAGTGCGTGGTAGCCATAAATATTTAATCATCCCTGTATGCTTTATACCTCCTCAAGTTGCGCTGAGAAAGAGAGAGAGGGAGACTTTAATGAATACAGGAGAGGTCGCCCTGGTTGAGAGCCTGGCATGCTACTCCCGGTTGCAACGAGGCGACTGTACTGAGGTCACAGTTGCGCGCTCTGCGTTGGCGGAAATTCGGAGCGTTCTAAGAGTTTTTTTTTTTCGTACAGAATACATTTCTGGCTACGCAGCACCTTCTTTTTAGTCAAGAAATTAAAGTCCATGTCTCTTTTCGCGTCCACTAGGCAAAAAAGCAAAACAATGACAGTCGCTCTTTCGACACGTTTTAAATGGTCTGAATTGAAGGGCAGCAAAGGCTTACTATTTTAACGTTCATACGCTCATCATGCGCGACCGGGATGAAAGCAGGAGCTTATGTACTAAAGCATAAATTTGTTATTTGAAGGTAGATCGAAGATTGAACAGAAATCTATCGCAACAAAGTTATTTTTACACCTCTAGGCGCCGTAATCATAAAGCATAAAACGAGGCATAAATTTCATTTCATTTCATTTATTTTCCTTAAAGGCCCGGTGAGGGGCATTACATAAGGGGGTAACCTGCGTTTTGACAGTAATAGCGGCCATTACGGTACCTAATTCAAGGATCATGTGATCTGAGAAGATTAGTGCTGCCTGATTAAAACTCCCCTGTATTTTGTTCTCAGAGTAGTGGTTCGCTGTCAGAAGAGGTAGCCAACATGGTTTGCACCACGGTTAGTGAAAGGGGCGTGCTTCGCGGAGTACGACAGGCGCTCGCTTTGTTCCTAGAATTGGCATATTTATTCTATGCCACTATCCCTATGGCTACCTTTCAGTTGATTGCCTTGAGCGTAGTGTTATCAGACGGGGATAGTGCCGTGTGCACGAGCCGCTTGCTGTTATCGCCCGTGATCAACCGTTCCAAGCGTAAACCGCCTACAGATGGCAGTGCACTCGCTTCCCAGAGTTCTGTACGCACGTTGCCCAGCATTCGTGGCTTGCCTACTTCCTCTAAAGCGCTTCAAACCCCAGGGGCTTCAACTTCCCTGCCTCGCCTCTGCTCTAGCGCTACGTAATTCATAGAGCGTAATTCGTACTAGCGCTACGTAATTCATCAGCTGCTGCTGCCGAATGGCGTCCCTTTAATTCGAACTCCGCACTATAGTGATATTCTAGGCATCTAGAATATCACTATAGTGCCCGCCAAAACGTGTTGTTCTAGGCACTATGTCCGCACAGTTCGAAGTAATTTCAGCCTCCTTCGACCTCTAATTCTCATGTTTCGAATACGTGAGAGTAATTCCCGCCAGTCGTTAGAAGCACCATTCTCAAGCGTGACGAAATAAAAAAAAGGCAATGCGTCGGCCGGGAATCGAACCCGGGCCACCCGCGTGGCAGGCGAGTATTCTACCACTGAACCACCGACGCCGTTGTGAGTGGCCTTCAAACGTGTACTGTACATAGAAATAGTTCTTGCGCAATTCCTTCCTTGACTGTGCATGTAGGTCAGTGCAGCGGCGAGCGCCGGTTGCGAAGGTGAGTTCTAGCGGCAACGGCTGCACCGAAGCGCTCGTGCAGCGCAGCCTGCCCCTAGCATATGGATTACTCAAAGAATTGAGCCGATTGTCCTGTGTGTCTGCACATGGTATAGATAAAAAAAAACAAATAATAACTAACTGCGGGAAGCACGCCGGTGTTACTGACTTTTCCCCATTAATCTTTAGCCTTAGTTCCGTATGTGCGAATGAAAAGCCACCGCTGCTGTACAGTGCAAGTTCTACGCGGCCAACAGACACTTTAGACTTTCCTGGATCTCCTAGGGATGATTTTACCGCATTATTTCAGTGTCTTATTTTTTCGCTATTTTCTCAGCCATTACGTTATTTTGTGCTTGCAGGGTAGTAGCTGGGTCTTCAATTTGGGTCTGAAAGCAGGGACATTCGATGCAAGAAAGTACCTAAAGTGCCTTGAGCCCTTCGCAAAAAAAAAAAAAAAGTTCCACGTGCCGAATCGGCCGTACTAAGGCGAACCAATCTCGTCGTGCGGAGACACGAAATTTCAGTTGGAAACACCTAACACTCCAAATACTAAAATGAAAACAGGGATTTACCGTGTGGGCACGCTAAGCTGGGATATGCTACGTAAGAGAAGCAAATGGATAATCGCATCGCTGTATTAACCGGCTTCTAATCAGACACCACTATTACCCAGACAACAATCTGTCCTTTCAGAGGTTACTGCTCGTGCATATCTGTCAAGCGGTGCTTTCAATTCGAACTCTTGAAGTTGCAGAGTTCCTTATGAAAAAGAATAAAAAGGGATCTCAGGAACTGAGTTTTGCGGGCAAGAATAGAAATCACCTAAATACACAATAGAGGGCGTTACAGTTAAGTAGTAAGTTAGGAGGGTAGATGTGTAGGCCAGTTGGTGAGACATGAAGGAGCTAAACACCGCAGCGGACACGGGACAGAGAAAGAAGACGACACAGGGCGGTACTTGCAACTAAAATTTTATTTGAAACTTCATGGCTTTTTAAAGACAGAGGCACGTGTGATCTTACAATCAGGTAAAAAAGAATGAATGAAAAGCAGCAGATAACGAGACCTAACTGACAACAATGCACATTGAAGTTATGCAATGCTCATCATGCGAGTCACAATCTACAGATATCAGAAGTGTTAAACCGTCGACCGCATGTGGAAGCATGAAAACCACAAGACAAAAGAAGGAAAAGAACGTCAAAAGGAAGCAACCCAACCTGTTACCTGTCAAGGAAACCCAGTTCTTTTTGGAGGATGGAAACCGAAGGCGAGCTAACGCATTCATCCGGTTGCGAGCGCAAGATGGCAATGGCCTCAACAATCTCTCTCTCAAGCTGCCCCTTCCTTCTTCCAACAATCTGGGTCTGGCTGAAATTAGGGCAACAACCCCGACACCTGCGGCAATGAACAGGCAGATTCGAACCCCCCGTCTCCCCCAAGGAACGCGCGTGTTCTCTCAAGCGATCATTTAAGCACCTACCGGTTTTTCCAATATAAAAACGCCCACAACTGAGGGGACTCTTGTAGATTACCCCTGTTGCACATGCGACACGCTTCCTTCCTTTAATTAGTAAGCCCGATTCTTACGACAAGTTACGAAAAGCAATTTAAAAAAGACGATGACTCATGAGCAGTGTGTGGTAACTCTGTAGAAACAAATGAACATCGTATACTCGAACGTGATGGTATCCATCCGGATGTTGATGCATGCACAGTCACTCTTCCTGAGGCCATATAGGTTTAGAGATAACAATGGTCATGTGACTGAATCTGCGGTGGAAGTCAGAGGAAAGCGATTGGAAGATTGGTGGCTCAAAAGCAGAGGAGTGACATAAGGTTAGAAGTATAGGGTTTAAAATGTATTTTAAGGAAATGGCTAATTTATAGACGGAGTTATAACACCGTTAAATAAATAATTTAAAAAGCCGAGCATGATGGCTACAGCGACCACACCGTTTCAAAGGGGACGCTCCTATTTTCCTTATATCCAACTCAAGCTTGAAAAAGACGCCCTGTACGAACGGATATTTCACTTTAGTGCAGGGTTGTAAGCAGTGTTCTGGACCTGGTAAACTTTCTTTTTAAGTGATTACTGGAAGTTACTTAACCAAGGCAAATTAGCCATTTAAAACAATTATACTTTAAAGCAAGCTTTTCAATGTCAAATTTGTACGGCATGTTGATAAATGTCTCTTTCACCTGCTTTCTTAAGGTAACTTTGGCGTCGTCTCTTTTTTGGAGCCGTATACTAAAGACGCCACCAATCCCTGCGACCATCCTTTGATGAGCACAGACACTTCGCTTTGATCTAATCATGATACTGCAGTGGAAGCGCGACCCCGCCCTCCGTTCTACGGCATAGTTGAGAAAACTCCTTGATGTCCATCGTGGTCACGCCTATGGTTCAACGTCGTGGTTTAAAGGAAGCGAAGTTCCCGCGCTCACTGCACAAAAATCGCTGTGACCGATGAAATGTTTCTACGCGGTTGCTTTGCGCTATCGAGTTCCTTCATCTGGCGCGACGGTCGTTCGAGGAGCTAACATCGTGAAACAAGGCCACAGTAACGTGACATTTTTTAAAACCGGCTGGTATTATTTGAAACTTAAAAAAAGAAACGTGGCAAATTTTCTTTGAAGAAAAAAAAGTAAAAATTGAATTTCTCAACTTGCCCCACAAATTTACATTGAAAATCTTGATTTGAAGCTAGCGATAAAAAGTTAGCTAACATATAATCATGAATTAAAAAATTGTGAGGCTCAGCTTGGCTAAGCCTGGGGAATGCGAAGCATATTAGTGGCTAGGCTTGGTAATACATGGCTTTCCTTGGTTTAATACTTGGTCATTTTAATACAACCACTAGAAGCCTGCGTCGTGGGGGAAGACAACGGCATGGCTACAGCGGAACGCCGACTAACCCCGAGACGCGCGTTGGGTGAGCGCCTGGATTGCCACGGAAGCCGCGTCTGCCTGCCCGGTGGAGCGAGCGTTTCACCTACACCGAGTGTGAACGCGCGTTCGAAATGCGCGGGAATGCGCGGGTGTGACGGCTAGGGGTCCCACGGCGACGGCGCGAGGTGGAGGCCGGCTCTCTCATCCGATGTCACGTGGTGTCACGTCATGGTGTCACGTGGCGTGACGGCTAGGGGTCCCACGGCGACGGCGCGAGGTGGAGGCCGGCTCTCTCATCCGATGTCACGTGGGGGTCCCACGGCGACGGCGTGAGTGGTAGCTCTAGCAATATGCTTCGCATAAAATCTGTTTTCCCTGTCAGGACGACTCCTTATGACGGCGGCATAATTCTCATCTATCCGGTTAGTAATAGGTCTGGTCTTGCTGAATATTGATGCGCCATTAAAAGTCTTGTATCTGGGTTTTTGTCTTCTGTAAGTATGGCTCATTTTGCTCAGGCTGTCAGCAGCAACTCTCATGCTGATATTGAAACAAAAGCTTTTCTACCGGGACCTCGGCCTTCAATCGCGGAACGTGTAAATATGACCCACAGCTGAGCTAGAGGTGAAAGCATGAAAAAGTGAAAAATTAATTGAATCAATATCAATGACTGGGAGTCGAACCCGCGGCTTCGCGAACAGATCCCCATTAAAGGCCGCTCAGCGAGACCACTTCCCGCCCCACTGCATCGTTGTGTCTACTTTGGGCTCACGGGTGAAGATGTTTTAAAGCGAGTGCGTAAAATGCCAATTTATCCTTGCACCAAAACATTTTTGTACAAAATAAAACACACTGAAACTCTACCTGTCAACACGTGGCTCAATAGGAAAAACATTTTTATGTCTTTTGTAAATTGCCGCTTGTGCAATGTGCCTGAAACGATTGAACATGATTTTATAGACTGCAATGACGCGATTTTGTTTTGGGATGTGCTGCACAGGACGCTGCAGAAAAATTTTCTCCTAAATTCGTAATTGGTGTCTTTGTACAGGCATTATTGCACTGTACTGAATAAATAGAGATCTTAATGAATAGGAAGCTTCTCAAAAAAAAAAGCGCGAGCAGTTAATAAACAAAGAGTAGACTCTACAATAGCGACGCGATTCTTTGCAAGATTGCGTCCCGTTCGCCCCGCAAAGGACAAACTTCAAATGCACCTCTCGCACTTTATTTCAAAAGTTCTTAATACATTCTTATCTAATTTACAAGCTGAAACCTTAGCGGCCAAAACTTGGCTAGAGTATCATGGTGCTTCCGTCCCGTCGTGATCGAACTGCCCGCTTTCTAGAAAGACAGCTGTAGTAGAGAACGTCTTTCATGATTGCTGAGATACTGCGCTCTAGTCGGACATTTTGCTGGAGAAAGACGTACCGTTGACAGCGCGGAGAATTCGTTTCCTAGCAGTTGAACCAGATGTAATGAAGTAATCAAGTGCAACCAGTTGTTGGACTTCATAGCATTTGGCGGAACGGTATGGCTGCCCGGTACTGTGACCAAAGTGCACAGTCGGTGCATTGTTACTTTGGACCAAGTGTATGTCCTGAGGCAGCAGGACTGTGGCGCAGAACTATGAGTCCAAGGACACGCTTGAAAGAATGAGAGTCCATTAGATATGGTTGACTATCCAAGTGCGTGGTAGCCATAAATATTTAATCATCCCTGTATCCTTTGTACCTGCTCAAGTTGCGTTGAGAGAAAGAGACTTTAATGAATACAGGAGAGGTATGCCTGGTTATGAGAATAGCATATGCTACTCCAGGTTGCAACGAGGCGACTGTACTGAGGCCAGTTGCGCGCTCTGCGTCGGCGCAAACTCGGAACGTAAGTTTTTTTGGTTTTTTTCGTAGAGAATACATTTCTGGATACGCAGCACCTTCTTTTCAGCCAAGCCACTGAAGTCCATGTGTCTTTCCGCGCCCACTACGCAAAAAAAGCAAAACAATGCCAGTTCCTCTGTCGACACGTTTCAAATGGGCTGAATTGAAGGGCACCAGAGGATTACTATTTTAACGTTCATACGCTCAACATGCATGACCGGGGTGAAAGCAGGAGCTTTTGTAATAAAGCATAAACTTGTTATTTGAAGGTAGATCGAAGATTAAAACAAGCAATTTAAGCCTTAGTCGGAGCAGTGAAAATATTTTAAAATTCCTGGATTCAAATGAACGTTGGAGACTGTCAATAAAAATCAGTGAGCCAACTTCGTATCTAAATGTCGCTACCTGCATATTGTCTAAGTATTTCTTGACCGACTGATCTGGTTTTACTAAAAAGAGGTCACTTGGTATCGGGGCGACACAAGAGCAGGCACATATCACTTACCAGAATATACGTAGTTATTAGGTAATATGATAAAAAGATCTAGAAAACTGCTAGCTGTGATCCCTGCTGAGTTTTCAAATGCCAAACTTCCAAACAGGTCAATAAGTTCAACGCAGCTTAGTAACAAACTACAAGGCAGTAATTAATAGATGTTTTCAACATCAATCGACAGCTCACGCAGGCGATCAATGTTGCCAGAGTGCACAAGGCCCAGAACTTCACTTAAGTCATTAGCTTAAAAAGCCGCCGCGGTGGCTCAGTGGTTATGGTGCTCGGCTGCTGTCCCGAAAGACGCGGGTTCAATCCCGGCCGCGGCGGCTAGAATTTCTTTGGAGGAGAAATTCTAGAGGCCCGTGTACTGTGCGATGTCAGTGCACGTTAAAGAACACCAGGTGGTCGAAATTTTCGGAGCTAAACCAAACCATAAGCTTAAAAAGATTGATCTCAATCTTCTCTCCCCCCTCTTTGTATCACGACAATGCCACAACGCTTGCACAAAGAAATGTGCAAAAGGAACAGAAATCTATCGCAACAGTTATTTTTATACCTGTACGCGCCATATTCATAAAAAAAAAAACGAGGAAGAAATGTACTCGGTAACCTGCGTTTTCACATTAATAGCGGCCACTACCGTATCTAATTCAAGGATCATGTGATCTGAGGAGATTAATGCTGCCTGGTTAAAATTCCCCTGTATTTTGTTCTCAGAGCAGTGGTTCGCTGTCAGAAGACGTAGCCAATATGGTTTGCACCATCGTTAGTGAAAGGCGCGTGCTTCTTGAGTACGACAGGCGTATGCCACTATCCCTACGGCTACCTTTCAGTTGATTGCCTTGAGCGTAGTGTTACCAGACGGGGATAGTGCCGTGTGCTCGAGCCGCTTGCTGTTATCGCCCGTGATCAACCGTTCCAAGCGTAAACCGCCTATAGATGGCAGTGCACTCGCTTCCCAGAGTTCTGTACGCACGTTGCCCAGCATTCGTGGCTTGCCTACTTCCTCTAAAGCGCTTCAAACCTCAGGGGCTTCAACTTCCCTGCCTCGCCTCTGCTCTAGCGCTACGTAATTCATAGAACGCAATTCGTACTAGCGCTACGTAATTCATCAGCTGCTGCTGCCGAATGGCGTCCCTTTAATTCGAACTCCGCACTATAGTGATATTCTAGGCATCTTGATCAAACAGCGCGAACGAAGACGAGCACAAAAGACAAGAAAACGGACGACACGGCGCTGATGTCAGCGCAGTGTCAGCGCCGTGTCGTCCGTTTTCTTGTCTTTTGTGATCATCTTTGTTTGCGCTGTTTGTTCAAGATGCTTGACCAACTAGCCCGCCAAAACGTGTTGTTCTAGGCACTATGTCCGCACAGTTAGAAATAATTTCAGCCCCCTTCGACCTCTAATTCTCATGTTTCGAATACGTGAGAGTAATTCCCGCCAGTCGTTAGAAGCACCACTCTCAAGCGTGACGAAATAAAAAAAAAGGCAATGCGTCGGCCGGGAATCGAACCCGGGCCACCCGCGTGGCAGGCGAGTATTCTACCACTGAACCGCCGACGCCGATGTGAGCGGCCTTCAAACGTGTACCATACATAGAAATAGTTCTTGCGCAATCCCTTTCTTGATTGTGCATGTAGGTCAGTGCAGCGGCGAGCGCCGGCTGCGGAGGTGAGCTCTAGCGGCAACGGCTGCACCGAAGCGCTCGTTCAGCGCAGCCTGCCGCTACCGTATACGGATTACTCAAAGAACTGAGCCCATTGTCCTGTGTGTCTGCACATGGTATAGGTAAAAAAACAAATAATAACTAACTGCGGGAAGCACGCCGGTGTTACTGACTTTTCCCCATTAATCTTTAGCCTTAGTTCCGTATGTGCGAATGAAAAGCCACCACTGTTGTACAGTGCAAGTTCTACGCGGCCAACAGACGCTTTAGACTTTCCTGGATCTCCTAGGGATGATTTTATCGCATTATTTCAGTATTTTACTTTTTCGCTTTTTTCACAACCATTACGTTATTTTGTGCTTGCAGGGTAGCAGCTGGGTCTTCAATATGGGTCTGAGAGCAGGCACATTCGATGCAAGAAAGTACCTGAAGTGCCTCTAACCATTCGCAAAAAAAACAAAAGTTCCACGTGCCGAATATGCCGTGGCGAACCAATCTCGTCGTGCGGAGACACGAAATTTCAGTTAGAAGCACCTAACTCTCCAAACACTCAGAAGAACTTATTGACCATGTGGGCACGCTAAGCTGGGGTATGCTACGTAAGGGAAGCCAATGGAGAATCGCATCGCTGTTTTAACCGGCTTCTAATAAGACACAACGATTACCCATGCAACAATCTGTCCTTTCAGAGGTTACTGCTCGTGCATATCTGTCAAGCGGTGCTATCGATTCGAACCCTTGAAGTTGCAGTCACTGACCTTATAAAAAAGAATAAAAGGGATCTCAGGCACTGAGTTTCGCTCTTGATCATTATGAGGTGGGCAAGAATAGAAATCACTTAGATACATTATAGAGGGCGTTACAAATAAGTAGTAAGCCCGATTCTTGCGAAAAGTTACGAAAAGCAATTTAAAAAAGACGATGACTCATGAGCAGTCTGTGGTAACTCTGTAGAAACAATTGAACATCTTATACTCGAATGTGATGGTATCCATCCGGATATTGATGCATGCACAGTCACTCTTCCTGAGGCCATATAGGTTTAGAGATAACAATGTTCATGTGACTGAATCTGCAGTGGAAGTCAGAGGAAAGCCATTGGAAGATTGGTGGCTCAAAAGCATAGGAGTGACATAAGGTTAGAAGTGTAGGGTTAAAAATGTATATTAAGCAAATGGCCCATTTATAGACTTGGTTCTAACACCATTAAATAAATAATAAAAAAAGCCGAGCATGGTTGCAACAGCGACTAATATCTTCCTTATATCCAACCCAAGCTTGAAAAAGACGCCCTGTACGAACGGATATTTCACTTTAGTGCAGGGTTGTAAGCAGTGTTCTGGACCTGGTAAACTTTCTTTTTAAGCGATTACTGGCAGGTTATTTAACCAAGGCAAATTAGCCATTCAGAACAATTATACTTTAAAGCAAGATTTTCAATGTCAAATTTGTATGGCATGTTGATAAATGTCTATTTCACCTGCTTTCTTAAAGTAGCTTTGGCGTCGTCTCTTTTTTAGAGGCGTATACTTAAGACGCCACCACTCCCTGCGACCATCCTTTGATGAGCACAGACACTTCGCTTTGATGTAATCATGATACTGCAGCGGAAGCGTGAACTCGCCCGCCGTTCGACCACATAGTTGAGATAACTTCTTGATGTCCATCGTGGTCGCGCCCATGGTTCAACGTCGTGGTTTTAACGAAGCGAAGTGCCCACTCTCACCGCAGAAACATCGCTGTTACAGGTGAAATGGTTATACGCGGTTGCTTTGCGTTATCGAGTTCCTTCAATCTGGCGCGAGGTCTTTAAGATCGTTCGAGGGAGCTAACGTCGCGAAGCAAGGCCACAATAACGTGATATTTTTTTAAAACCAGCTGGTATTATTTCAAACTAAAAAAAAGAGTCAATGCAAATTTACTTTGAAGAAAAAAAGTAAAACTCGAATTTCTCAACTTGCCCCACAACTTTTACATTGAAGATCTTGATATGAAGTTAGCGATAAAAAGTTAGTTAATACATAATCGTTAATTAAAAAATCTGAAAAATAAAAAAATCTGTTTTCCTGGTCAGGACGACTCCTTATGACGGCGGTAAAATTCTCATCTATCCGGTGAGTAATAGGCATATGGTCTTGCTGAATATTCATGCGCCATTAAAAGTCTTGTGTCTGGGTTTTTGTCTTCTGTAAGTATGGCAGAGTTTTGTCAGGCTGTCAGCAAACACTGTCATGCTGATATTGAAGCGAAAGCTTCCCTACGGGACCTGGGCCTTCAATCGCGGAACGTGTAAACTTGAGCCGCAGCTGAGGTAGAGGTCAAAGCATGAAAAAGAGGAAAATTAATTGAATCAATATCAATGATTGGGAGTCGAACCCGTGGCTGCGCAAACAGATCCCCTTTAAAGGCCGCTCAGCGAGACCACTTCCCGCCGCCACTGTATCGCTCAGCATGTCTACTTCGGGCTCATGGTTGAAGATGTTTTAAGGCGAGTGCGTAAAATGTCAATTTATCCTTGCACCAAAACATTTTTCTGCAAAATAAAACACACTGAAATTCTACCTGTCAACACGTGGCTCAATAGGAAAAACATTTTTATGTCTTTTGTAAACTGCCGCTTGTGCAATGTGCCGGAAACAACTGAACATGATTTTATAGACTGCAAAGACGAGATTTTGTTTTGGGATGTGCTGCACAGGACGCTACAGAAAAATTTTCTCCTAAATTCGTGATTGGTGTCCTTGCACAGGCATTATTGCACTGTACTGAATAAATAGAGATCTTAATGAATAGGAAGCTTCTAAAAAAAAAGCGCGAGCAGTTAATAAACAAAGAGTAGACTCTATAATAGCGACGCGATTCTTTGCAAGATTGCGTCCCGTTCGCCACGCAAAGGACAAAAACTTCAGATGCACCTCTCGCACTTTATTTCAAAAGTTTTTAATACATTCTTCTTTAATTTACAAGCTGAACTCTTACCGGCCAATACTTGGCTAGAGTATCATGGTATTTTCGTCCCGGCGTGATCGAAATGTCCGCTTTCTAGAAAGCCAGTTATAGCAGAGCACCTCTTTTACGATTGCTGAGATACTGCACTCTAGTGGGACATTCTGCTGGAGAAAGACGTACCGTTGACAGCACGGAGAATTCGTTTCCTAGCAGTTGAACCAGATGTAATGAAGTAATGAAATGCGACCAGTTGTTGGACTTCATAGCATTTGGCGGAACGGTATGGCTGTCCGGCACTTTGACCAAAGTGCATAGTCGGTGCATTGTTACTTTGGACCAAGTGTATGCCCTCAAGCAGCAGTACTGTGGCTCAGATTTATGAGTCCACGGACGCGCTTGAAAGAATGAGAGTCCATTGGATATATTTGACTATCCAAGTGCGTGGTAGCCATAAATATTTTATCATCCCTGTATGCTTTATACCTGCTCAAGTTGCGCTGAGAAAGAGAGAGAGAGAGACTTTAATGAATACAGGAGAGGTCGCCCTGGTTGAGAGTCTGGCATGCTACTCCAGGTTGCAACGAGGCGACTGTACTGAGGCCATGCAGTTGCGCGCTCTGCGTCGGCGCAAACTCGGAGCGTTCTAAGAGTTTTTTTTTTTTTCGTACAGAATACATTTCTGGCTACGCAGCACCTTCTTTTTAGTCAAGAAATTAAAGTCCATGTTTCTTTTCGAGTCCACTAGGCAGAAAAGCAAAACAATGACAGTCGCTCTTTCGACACGTTTTAAATGGGCTGAATTGAAGGGCAGCAAAGGCTTACTATTTTAACGTTCATACGCTCATCATGCACGATCGGGATGAAAGCAGGAGCTTATGTACTAAAGCATAAATTTGTTATTTGAAGGTAGATCGAAGATTGAACAGAAATCTATCGCAACAAAGTTATTTTTATACCTCTAGGCGCCGTAATCATAAAAGAAAAAAGAGGCAGAAATGTTCTCGGTAACCTGCGTTTTCACAGTAATAGCGGCCATTACGGTATTTTTTTTTTTCAGAGGTACTGCCAGCCTTCGCAGAAGGCCTTTGGCAGGAGTGAGCATACATGGTGAAGAAAGTACCAAAAAGCGCTACAAGACATGATAATGATAACAGTGGTGTCATCCGCCTGCTTGAGCAGATTGACACCGAGAAGAAAAAAAAAAGAAAAAAATAAGAAAGAAAAATGCTTTGTACAAGCTCGCGCTGTTCAGGCATATAGAAACAACACTGGCACATAACACAAGAACACATAGAACGCTTTAGGAAATAAACACTAACGGTAGACATACGCTGATCCGTCAGCAATCACAATAATGCCAACCACAAAGCAATATCAATAGCGGGAACCAAAAACGCTTAGGTTGAGCTAACTGATGCACTTCAATTTTGATAAGAAAGATTCGACAGTCGGGCATTCCACAGCTTCAGAAGGCAAAGCGTTCCACTGACGGAGGGTTCTCGGAAAAAAGGAATTTTGAAAGGTATCTGTTCGGCACATATATTCTTTTAATTTTTTGGAATTATTTGACCGTGTACATCACCGTATAACAGGTTCGATATAAATGCTACTTTCTATACCTAGCTTACTATTGTACAGTAGATGCATGTATTTCATTCGTTCATAATACCGTCGCAACTGTAGTGGTTCTAAGGTAGCTTTTTCCACAAGTGCAGTTGCTGAGGTACGCCAACTATATGAGCTATAGATGAATCGAGCTGCCTTTTTTTGGATGCTTTCGAGTTTGGTAATGTTTAATTGAGTGCACGGATCCCAGACTACAGAAGCGTATTCAAGAACGGGTCTGATAAAAGTTTTGAAGGCAAGGAGTTTTATCTCTTGTGTAGAATTGCGCAGGGTTCTTCTCATGCAACCTAGTTTCTGCATAGCCTTTTTTTGTAATGTATGAAACATGTTCATTCCATCTGAGATCTGAGGTGAGGATTACACCTAAGTATTTACAGCTTTTAACGGAAGATAACGGGTGTCCATTGACGGAATAGGGAAATAGGAGGGGTTTTCTTTTGCGTGTTACTGTCATTGTTACCGTTTTCTTCCTGTTTATTTTCATTTGCCACGTTGAGCACCAGTTTTCTATTTGAGCTAGTGAAGAATTTAGTTGAGATTAGTCATTCGAGTTTTTAATTTCTTGATAAATAATACAATCATAATAATACAATTTTCGCATACTTCCAGTCAACTGGAAGCGCTGCTTGAGATAGGGACATTCTAAAAATAACAGATAAGTATTTGGAGCACCACTCTGCGTACCTGTACAGGAAGGCGTTTGGGATCCCGTCAGTTCCATGTGCCTTTTTTGTATCGATGTTCAGTAAAAGCGATAAGACGCCTTGTTCTGATATGGATAAATCACTGATAGCGGAGTTGTTACCATGGCATGCAAAATGTGGTCTTTTGCCGTCATCAAACGTAAATATATAGAACAGAAAAATTTGTTGAATGCATTCGCAATATGGGACTTGTCAGTCACAGTCGCACCGTCGATACACATACTACAGAATTGGTCTTTTCTGGGTTTAAAATGCCGCCAGAACTTGGCAGGGGATGAGACAAGGAAAGTTTTCATGGTTACATTATGATAATTATATTTTGCTTTTCTTATGCAGCCCTTCAGCTGAAGGCGCATGTCTGAAAGCTTCAGCATATTAGAAGGTTTAGTTTGGTTTGGTTTATGGGGTTTAACGTCCCAAAGCGACTAAGGCTATGAGAGACGCCGTAGTGGAGGGCTCCGGAAATTTCGACCACCTGGGGTTCTTTAACGTGCACTGACATCGCACAGTACACAGACCTCTAGAATTTCTCCTCCAAAGAAATTCAGCCGCCGCGGCCGGGATCGAACCCGCCATATTAGAATGAGAGGGAAACTTCCGGGTTTGTTTTCTAAGTCTTTTTGTTTTCCGCTTTAAGCGCACAATCTCTTTGGACATCCAGGGATTTGTGTTGTGTACAATTTTTTGAGTACATGGTACGAAATCATTTATACACTTTAACACCAAACTCTTAAAGATTAGCCATAAGCGGTCCACCCGACATGTCTCGGAAAGAGAGAGGAAGTTAGAAAAGAAGCCGTCCAACGCATCCAAAATGCCAACGTCATCAGCATGTGAAAAATTTGGAAATGCACGTTTATGCTTCCTGCATTTAAGAACAATGTTTAGTTTGAAGACTAATCTTATCATCTTGTGATCTGATATACCTTCCACGATTTGCTGTTCTGGACCACGACGAAGCAGTCCATCGGATAAAAGAAATAAATCTAAAATGGACGCTGAGTCGTTCTGAATGCGTGCAGCCCACATCTAATTCAAGGATCATGTGATCTGAGGAGATTAATGCTGCCTGATTAAAACTCCCCTGTATTTTGTTCTCAGAGTAGTGGTTCGCTGTCAGAAGACGTAGCCAACATGGTTTGCACCCCGGTTAGTGAAAGGGGCGTGCTTCGCGGAGTACGATAGGCGCTCGCTTTGTTCCTAGAATTGGCATATTTACTCTATGCCACTATCCCTACGGCTACCTTTCAGTTGATTGTCTTGAGCGCAGTGTTATCAGACTGGGATGGTTCCGTGTGCACGAGCCGCGTGCTGTTATCGCCCGTGATCAACCTTTCCAAGCGGGAACCGCCTATAGATGGCAGTGCACTCGCTTCCCAGTGTTCTGTACGCACGTTGCCCAGCATTCATGGCTTGCCTACTTCCTCTAAAGCGCTTCAAACCTCAGGGGCTTCAACTTACCTGCCTCGCCTCTGCTCTAATGCGTCTACTAGCGCTACGTAATTCATCAGCTGCTGCTGCTGCTGCTGAATGGCGTCCCTTTAATTCGAACTCCGCACTATAGTGATATTCTAGGCACTATATCCGCACAGTTCGAAGTAATTTCAGCCCCCTTCGACCTCGAATTCTCATGTTTCGAATACGTGAGAGTAATTCCCGCCAGTCGTTAGAAGCACCATTCTCAAGCGTGACGAAATAAAAAAAACTGCGTCGGCCGGGAATCGAACCCGGGCCACCCGCGTGGCAGGCGAGTATTCTACCACTGAACCACCGACGCCGATGCGAGCGGCCTTCAAGCGTATACTATACATACAAAGAGTCCTTGCGCAATTCCTTTCTTGACTGTGCTTGTAGGTCAGTGCAGCGGCGAGCGCCGGTTGCGAAGGCGAGCTCTAGCGGCAACGGCTGCACCGAAGCACTCGTTAAGAGCAACCTGCCGCTAGCATATGGATTACTCAAAGAACTGAGCCTATTGTCCTGTGTGTCTGCACATGGTATAGGTGAAAAAAAAACAAATAATAACTAACTGCGGGAAGCACGCAGGTGTTACTGACTTTTCCCCATTAATCTTTAGTCTTAGTTCCGCATGTGTCAATGAAAAGCCACTACTGTTGTATAGTGCAAGTTCTACGCGGCCAACAGACGCTTTAGACTTTCCTCGATCATCAAGGGATGATTCTATCGAACTATTTCAGTGTTTTATTATTCCTTTATTTTCTCAGCCCTATGTTATTTTGTGCTTGTAGGGTAGTGCCTGGGTCTTCAATATGGGTCTGAAAGCAGGCACATTCGATGCAAGAAAGTACCTGAAGTGCCTCGGACCCATCGCAAAAAAAAAAAAAACAAGTTCTACGTGCCGAATCGGCCGTACTAAGGCGAACCAAACTCGTCGTGCGGAGACACGAAATTTCAGTTAGAAGCACCTAACTCTCCCAATACTCGGAAGAAAACAGGGATTCACTATGTGGGACGCTAAGCTGGGATCTGCTACGTAAGGGAAGCCAATGGAGAATCGCATCGCTGCGTTAACCGGCTTCTAATCAGACACAACGATTACCCAGGCAACAATCTGTCCTTTCAGAAGTTACTTCACTCTTCGTGCATATCTGTCAAGCGGTGCTTTCGATTCGAACCCTTGAAGTGGCAGTCACAGACCTTATGAAAAAGAATAAAAGGGATCTCAGGCACTGAGTTTCCCTCTTGATCATTATGAGGTGGGCACATAGGTGGGCAAGAATAGAAATCTCCTAAATACATTATAGAGGGCGTTACAGTTAAGTAGTAAGCCCGATTCTTACGAAATTTACGAAAAGCAGTTTAAAAAAGAAGACACATGAGCAGTATGTGGTAACTCTAGAAACATTTGAACATCTTATACTCGAACGTGATCGTATCCATGCGGATGTCAATGCAGGCACAGTCATCCTTCCTGATGCCATATAGGTTTAGAGATAACAATGTTCATGTGAATGAATCTGCTGTGGAAGTTAGCAAACAGCGATTGGAAATTGGTGGCTCAAAAGCAGAGGGGTGGAATACGGTTACAAGTGTAGGATTAAAAATGTATTTTAAGCAAATGGCTAATTTATAGACGGAGTTATAACACCGTTAAATAAATAATTAAAAAATCCGAGCATGGTGGCAACTGCGACACCACATTTTTAAGGGAACGTTCCTATCTTCCTTATGTACATCCAAGCTTGAAAAAGACACCCTGTACGGACGAATATTTCAGTTTAGTGCTGGGTTGAAAGCGATGCTCTGGACCTGGGAAACTTCCTTTTTAAGTGATTGCTGGCAGGTTACTTAACCAAGAAAAATTATTCATTTAAAACAATTATACTTTAAAGCAAGATTTTCAATGTCAAATTTGTACGGCGTGTTGATAAATGTCTGTTTCACCTGCTTTCTTAAGGTAACCTTGGCGTCGTCTCTTTTTTGGCGCCCTACTAAAGGCGTCACCAATCCCTGCGACCGTCCTTTGATGAGCAAAGATACCTCGCTTAGTTGTAATCACGATACTGCAGCGGAAGCGAGACCCCGCCCGCCGTTCTACGACATAGTTGAGAAAACTTCTTGGTGTCCATCGTTGTCACGCCTATGGTCACGCCGTGGTCACGCTTATGAACGTGCAGCTACAAAAAGAAATGTAACGATGACACATGTGCTTTGTGGTAAATCCGCAGAAACAACTTAATACCTCATACTCGAATGTTATGGTATCCATCCGGATGTCGATGCAGGCACAGTCACTCTTCCTGACGCCATATAGGTTTAGAGATAACAATTTTCATGTGAATGAATCTGCGGTGGCAGTCAGAAGAAAGCGATTGGAATATGGAGCACTCTGTTTCACCAATCCCTGCGACCATCCTTTGATGAGCACAGACACTTCGCTTTGATGTAATCACGATGCTGCAGAGGAAGCGTGAACCCGCCCGCCGTTCTGCGACATAGTTGAGATAACTTCTTGCTGTCCATCTTGGTCACGCCTATGGTTCAACGTCGTGGTTTTAACGAAGCTAAGTGCCCGCTCTCACCTCAGAAACATCGCTGTGACTGATGAAATGTTTAAGCGTGGTTGCTTTGCGCTACCGAGTTCCTTCCATCTTGCGTCGAGGTTTGTAAGATCGTTCGAGGGAGCTAACATCGCGAAGCAAGGCGACAGTAACGTGACAGTTTTTAAAACCCGCTGGCTTTATTAAGCTAATAAAGGAATCATGGTAAATTTACTGCGAAGAAAAGAAGTAAAATTGCAATTTCTCAACTTGCCCCACACTTTTTACATTGAAAATCTTGATTTAAAGTTAGAAATAAAAAGTTGGCTAATGCATCATCGCTAATTAAAAAATGTGAAGCATTGAAAAAAGACTCTTTTCCTGGTCAGGACGACTCCTTATGACGGTGGTAAAATTCTCATCTGTCCGGTGGGTTATAGGCATGGTCGTGCCGAATATTGATGCGCGATAAAAAGTCTCGTACCTTGTTTTTGTCTTCTGTCAGTATCGCTAAGTTTCCGCAGGCTGTCAGCACCAACTGCCATGCTGATATTAGTTCTTTACTTTTTTTTATCTGTAGCAGTTAGATCCGCTGTCGATCACAATTTCTTCACAAACGTAGCGCAACCGATTTCGGTCAATTAGTTAGGATGATCGGATTACTAGGAAAGCTGGGACGGATCGCAGTGAATCGGCTCAAACCTGTGGCGCGACCTCCGCAACTCGGCGCCGCTGTGAATTCGCTTTTCGAGAGTCGGCGCGAGAAAAATCTCTTGGCGGATAACGAGTGCACCAGTGTGCACAATGAGCCGTTAGGAACTGACGTCGAGGACTCCCACACGTGAGAGGGAAAAGGGAGCAATCGCGAAACGGCACGCTGGATGCGATCTGCCTGCTACCGAACCGCAGCGAAAACGCGGCGTAGTAGTCATTTTGAAATGTTTGCTTCGCATGTTTCTGTGCTTCCAACGCAGTGAAACGCAGTTATATTGATATAGTTTCATTATTTTGCAGCTGTTTTTTTCACAACCCTGTGCGGCTGCCGGAATGCCTACACAAGCGGCGGCGACACATCACCACTCGTGTTCAAACTGTAAATGCTGTAAAAACCTGAGAATAAGACTACATGTGCGAGTTATACCGTTTTACTATTGAGCGGATGCACCTCATAATTTTTTTCTCAAACCTGTCTCCCGTATGCTTGCAAGCTGCGACAAGATTGTAAAAGTTGAGGTTAATACAGATGGAACGTAGCGTCTCCCTGCACCGCTACTGTAATGCACTAGGCTGCACAGCACTGTATTGTACTATACTATATTGCACCCTACTGCACTGTACTGCTGTACAATACTATATTGTAATGCACTATACTGCGCGGCACTGCACTTCACTGTAATCGCCGTATTGTACTGCACTGCATTGCATTGCACGACATTGTACTGTATGTGCTGTGATGGGCTGTCCTGTTCTGTGCCGCACTGTGATGCTATATAATTAATGCATTGTACCGTACTGCACGGCGATGCATTTTGTTGTGGTGTGCTGTTATGCATTGTAATGCACTGACGACGACGTTGATGACGATGATGAATCTGCGGCCAAACAGCGCCGCGGTACGCATTACCTTTGTCTTCGCAGAGTGGAGGTTAAAGACCCATTTTCCAAGCATTTCACCCCATAGGAGCCGAGCACCAGGCCAGAGGAAAGCTTGTACCCATTGCGTCACCGGTGGGTACCCGGCGGCACTGGGGATTGAACATCGCACCTCCCTCATGCAAAGCAGAGGCTCAAACCAATAGGCCAGCGCTGTGGTGGTCTTGTGCTGCACTGCACTGTACCACACTGCGCTGTACTTTGCTGCACTATACTGTACTGTATGTAGTGCGCTGTGCAGCACTGTTCTGTAGTGTGCTGTACTGTGTAGTAGTGTAATGCGCTGTATTGTACTGCGCCACTACTGCAGTAGAGTAACCTGCACTGTACTCTGCTCTGCTAGTATCATCGCCACCCTACCATACAGCTATACTGCAGCACAAAGAGGAAGTGTCATCCTCCGGTGAGTCCTTCTTCCTGCCAGGCAAGAGACGGATGCCGCGAGCACTGCTCAAGCGCATCGCGCACTGTTACCAGACTAACGCACCTTTTTTTGTTTGCCTTTCCTCTCAGAAGCATGGAGCCTCGTAGGTCGTTAGTTTTGTTCCACTTCCGTGCATGGAGCAGCAACCGGAAGTTATCTAAGCGTTACGCCTCATGGACTACGAACAAGACTCTGAATTTTCAATTTTACTGGAGGAAATAATACACAAAAAATACGTAACTGGTCTTTTTGCGCATCCGTCTCCACTCCAAGATAAATGAAAATTTTGCAGGATGCCAAGATAAAAATAAATGAAGAAGCCCATAAAAGACCCAAGTTATAATTTTTTTAATTAAACAAATTTTGCTCTCCCCGCGGCGCTGTTGTCTGCACTTGAAGGCACTTTGATACCTCGAAGCGAATGAAATAAATGCGTCTAAATATACATATACTCAACCTCTAGAAATGTAGTCTGTAAGTCCCTGTTTACATTCAGATCACCTGGAAGGCTAATAAAGACAAGGCGATAACAGCGAAAATTGGCACTTTGAGCCCTTTTATTCAATTACTCATGTATCTTCACCACGGGCATCATCTTCGTGGTGATCACTGTCATCCTCATTGCGTTCTTCACTATCATCATCACCACAATAACAAAGGATCATTAGAACAGCAGCGGCATCGTTGAGCATCACTGTCGTCGTCATCGCTGGCAGCTCGCCAGTACGAAATGCATTCCGCAGCGGACAGGGCCCAGCGTGAGCTAATCGAACAGCAAGTTTTTCCTGGAAACCCGCCGCACGTGTCGGAGGCGTCTAATGAGCGGAAAGTACAGCACGCACCAGTCGATGCGTTGCGGCAGCAGGTGCGGCTACGCAGCGCTGGAGCGTAGCACCGCAGCTCAGCTTCAACACGTCGGCGCATACAGCTAAGCGTGACCTGTCACGCTACGGAGACCGAGTTACGATTAATCAGCGAGCCATCAGTAGCTTCTCAAGGAAGGGGCACGCCGGTTTCGCGAGTTTAAAGAGGCCGTATAGACTTTTTCACTGTTCACAGCTTGAATGAGGGCACGTACGTGTCGGAGTGTGCTGCGCATGCGGAGTAGACGCCTGTATGAAATCCGCCAATCAGAACGCTGCTGGCACAGGAAATATGGCTGCGCTCAAAAAGGCAAATGTGAAAGGGTATATAGCCAGGCGCGAAAACGATTCTTCCCTGCTTTTTCTTTGTTTATTAGGAAAAAAACAGCAAACTCGAATAAACAAAAAGAAAAAACTGGCTATTTGGCTCATAGTATTCCGTCGCGTTATGCCTTGTAGTGGAAAACTGCAGTTCCATGATTCTCATGACTGTTCCTAAAAGTTATGCCATCTACATCGTCCTGATTGCGTAGAGACGGAACTGCAATAACTGCAGGACAAAAGAAAAGATGGGACAAACGCCGCTTTATAAGAAGGTTTATTACATCAAATTTGTCGAAAAAATATTTCATTTCATTCAAAGTCGAGGGATCAGCAGTAGTTGAAGACCCCGGGCTGAGAATTGCATAGCCTGCGAGGGTGACACTGACCGAACCAATGTCCTCATGTTCTGCACACCACCACAGCCTCATAGCTGTTAGGGCGAATGGTATATCGAATCGAAAATTGGCTATGTTTACCTCGTAGTGCGTAACACCGCCACAAGAACGCGCCTCTTTCTTTCGGATTATGGCTGCCCTAGTTTGATTGAAAAGAATTGTTACCGACAAGCATCCGTGATCGTAGACTAAAATTTTCCACGCTTAGCAAGCTTGAGTGTCGGCGATTTTTTCCACGCTTGCTCTAAGCGTTGTGTGTTTTCACGCTGAGAAATCCCGCTTACGACTCACGGTATGCTTAACGCTTGTAAAGCATTAGTGAAGACAATTTTTTGCACTCTTGTTTTAGGCGTGGTGTGATTTCGACGCTCACACTTGTCACCCGTGACTGGCGACCTACGTAACGCTAAATGTGAAATAGAGGATTTCTACTTACTTGATCCGGCATTCTCCTCTGTAAGCCGTCAGAAATCATTTAAAAAGAAAGTTGAAAGGAGGTAATTCCTGTTGTGCCGCAGTTATGGGCTTGGCGGCTGCTTATAAAATACTGAGGCCTATCATTAAATAGCTAATTACAAAAATTAACTTTGAATTTTCATCTTGCATCTGTGTGCAAACAACAACACTGCGCTAGGAGAACGTAACAAAAGATAGTTTTTTTGGAAATACGGGATGCGGTTTACAGTACAAGTAGCATGCAAAAAATTAAGACATTCTTTATTTAATTAATTTACTACTCTCACCATTACTACTTAACGGCACATGATGCGTGTTTACGCACTGCTCAAGACCGGCAATTCGTCATTGGGTGCTATTTTGCCTGGAACGACTATGCCTTCACAACAACGCGTTTTCTCGCGTATACACTGAATACAAAAGAGTGGATCGGGCCAATATTTTTTTTTATTTTTTATTTACAATACCCCTAAGGGCCCTCGTGCGAGGGTATTACATGGGGGGGGGGGGTACAAGCATGAAAATATGGCACCTGCACTTCAAGACAAAATACACGTAATAATGAAGTATTACGTGTAAGCAGTATTAACTGCTTAACTCCCCTGATTTCAGACAAAAACTGTTCGCCGCAGGGACGTCAGCATGTTCTACAAGCTATCATGTTCAACATTCACTGTGGTTTTCGTGGTATAAAGATAATATTGCCACACTGCTGGCACTCTGCCGGCGCCACCTGGTGGCCGAACCTTGGCTCCAGGCGCGTGGCCGCGCGTCGTCTTCGTTCTGCATGAGCTCGGCGGTTCGGCGGGCTTCGTCCTAAAAAACGCTGTGCTTCCCGTTTTTCTGCTGCGTTTGTCGGTGACATTTGGTGGAGCCGTGCTGGATACCATCCCATGTACGCTGACCCCGACGACAGCCGTGACGCTTCTCCCCGACCCGCGGACGCCACACCCGTCCACAAAACGAGCCGTCGCCTGCGAGGCCTGCAACCCGAGTTCGAGCCACTAACAAGGCCTGTCAGAGCGATGACGTCCACCACTGGCAGCCAGACAGGTCAGTCCTCCGGCAGTGCCCCGCCGTGCGTCCTTCTCGCACCTCGGTCGCCACCATCCTTCCACGGCGACCGGTTTGAGGATGTAGAAGACTGGTTGGCCAATTTTGACCGTGTGGCCGCATTTAACCAGTGGGACGACGAGCGGAAGCTGCTGAATGTATATTTCGCACTGCTCGACTCGGCGAAAACGTGGTTTGAGAACCACGAGGCGTCCTTTTCCAACTGGGCAGCTTTTCGCCGTGAGTTGCTCGCCACATTCAGCTCGAGCCAACGGAAGGAGAACGCTGAAATTGCCCTTCGCTCCAGGTCACAGCAGTCCAACGAGAGCGTGGCCATGTTTATAGAGGACGTGACACGCCTCTTCAATCGGCCCGACCCTACCATGCCAGAAGCTACAAAGGTGCGGCACCTTATGCGTGGGGTGAAGGAGCAGCTGTTTGCTGGCCTCATGCGCGACCCTCCGCTAACCGTCGCCGCCTTCACGTCGGCACTTACGAGTGAGGTACTTCGACTCAGTGGCACCAGCCATCGAAGGACTACAGCTTACCATCCGCAAACGAACGGACTGACTGAGCGGCTTAACAAGACAATTGCCGACATGATTTCGATGTATGTAGACGATGACCATGGGAACTGGGACCGGATACTGCCTTACATCACGTCCGCTTACAACACTGCTCTACACGAAACGACACGCTTCACTCCGTTCCATTTGGTGCACGGTCGCGAAGCCTTGACCATGCTGGACGCCATGCTTCTTCCGGATCCTGCTCCCTCTTCTTTCGTAGCGAACCAATTTGCTCGTGACACCGAAGCCGCTCGCCATGTTGCTCGACAGCGAATCCGGCACCAACAGCAACGCGACGCCGAGCGTTACAACCTCCGCCGCAGGGAAGTGATTTACACACCCGGTGACCAAGTCTGGGTGTGGTGCTTGATCCGCTTGCGGGGGCGCTCTGAGAAGCTTCTTCGCCGTTACTTCGGTCCCTACCAGGTGTTACGCCGCCTCAGCGCGGTGACCTACGAGGTGCTCCCTCAAGGAACTGTCCGGTCCTCACGACAACCGACGCCCGAAGTAGTCCACGTGGCGCGACTGAAGCCGTATACTCCCGTTAGCCCCTTTTCACGCAGACACTCGCGCCGTTCACATTCCGCCTTCCCTTCATTATTTTTTTTTTCCGCCCGTGCGGCATCGGGTCGATGCCTCTTGAAAGAGGGGGGGCAATGCCACACTGCTGGCACTCTGCCGGCGCCACCTGGTGGCCGAACCTTGGCTCCAGGCGCGTGGCCGCGCGTCGTCTTCGTTCTGCATGAGCTCGGCGGTTCGGCGGGCTTCGTCCTAAAAAACGCTGTGCTTCCCGTTTTTCTGCTGCGTTTGTCGGTGACAATATGATGGATTATCCGGAATTTCACAATGTACCTTCTCGCTTCCGGCGACGAGGTTCCCGCTGCTTTTAATGCGAAAGCATTGCTATTACGAGAAAAGCCGGCGGTGTGTGTGCGTGTGTGTGTTTGGGGGGGGGGGGAGTGTTGTCCCTGCAGCCAGGGACAGCATATGCTTTCGCATTCTCACACGTAAGCAGTCTTAAGCGCCGAACTTTTTTTACTTTGTTTTACTTTGCTCTACTGTGCTTTACATCGTCGCCAGGAGAACTACATATTCTCGGGAGTATCGCAAGCGTAAGAGGGGAGCATCCGCGCTAGCTGCCCCCATGGCCGTGGCCAGACCGTCGACGGAGCTCCTGGGCCACGAGCCATGGGGTAAGCTAGCGCTGATGCTCCCCTCTTACGCTTGCGATACTCCCGAGAATATGTAGTTCTCCTGGCGATGATGTTCGTTTTGATCGGCAAGACTGGTGGCTTCGCATTCTGCTTCACGTGCGGCTGAATTTAGCCGTAGACGACGCTTCTCACGAGCTCGTCGCTGAATCTCGGCTGGTGACTGCGGCTGATCCGACAGTCGCGCGTCTGCCATGACGAAGCAGTTGTTCGCCCCGTGCGACTCATGCTGCGACGATAGCATAGTGTTCTCGTGCAGTGCAGTGGCCAGCGGAGCTGATCTTTTCGCGCCGCGTTTTCGAATTCAAGTCATGGTAATATTCATTTGATTAATTTATTTATGGTTTGGCCAAGGTCACCCTCAAGGTCAAGCTTTACACAAACTCGGTGAGCCGGTTAGATTTCGCGAAGTGGTCCTTTCGCAGTAAAGAGAAGCTTATAGGCTAATGTTCCGTGCTAACGCTAGGATTCTTGCATAGGGTGTTACATTACGCAGTGGGTGCCACCTCCTTGCGCTTCTTAAAGTATCTCCCATGAAGGCGCATGTATTCTCCGAGGCTGTCATCTACGCTTGTGGACTCATGCACACTGTTCTGCTGTTGAGTCGAGCTTATTCCTGTATTGGTGAGCTGGGATCCCAATGAAGACCATGTATTAGTGCTACCTGCAGGGACGCTGGCCCGTTTCTCGACGCTGAGCGTCTTTCTCGGGCGAGCATGGAAGTTCCCAGTTGCCCTGCCGATTATCGAAATGCGTTAACTCCGCAATCTTGATCACTACATTAATTATAGACTAAATCTAGTTTACAATACTTGCCAAGGAGCAATAGATCTTTGGCAGATTCGTCGACTGCATTAGCCTCTATAATGAATACATTAACACTGTAACACGGAGGGTAAGATGAGTGAATAGAAATAAACCTATTTTGGCTTATATGTGATAGCTGTTATATCGCTCTACACTTGTTTTGTGTTTGCCAAGACAAATGCATACACCGTGAGGACAACATCCACATCGCCATCGTCATTACATTAATAAAGCTCCAACAATAAAAAAAAAATGGCACGCAACCAATTGCACAGAAACGAAGGGTACCGTTTTACCTTTGCATTACTACCAACGTGTATACCGAAATAAGGGAAACGGTCTCATAAAGCACTTTGTACCTACAAAAAAAAAAGGTGCTCAGAAATTTGTGAATGTGCTCCTGTAGCAGGGGTTGTCAATATTAGAACGCACTTTCTGAGCAAGCGCACAGACCAGTTGCAAGTTGCAACGCAGCTGTCAGATCAATGCGAAAACGATATCAGCACTGAAAAGTAATCTAAGCAGTTAAATGCACTCACTACCCACTCAGCACTGTGCATTAAAAACATACGTTACCCGAACAGTTCCTTGACGCGAGACGCATCTATACTCCGTTTCATACATAGGAGGCAACGGTGCGGAGGTTCCTAAGTAGTGCGTCCGCGAAACCATATTACTCCGCCACGTATCATTCGTTCTTCTCGAAACTGCGGTCATTGTTGTGACGAATACAAAGAGCGGTATAAAAGGATGCGGTAGCATTGAAAATCACGGTCGAAGCTATGAGGCGCTGAGTGTTGGGCTCTCTGCCCATAATTTTCACGGAGTGTGAGCTACTTTTTGGGCGCGGAATTAGTAGCAGTGATTCGCCCTACCAACCGCGTATCACACCGCCACGTGTACTTTTTGCTTCTCGAAACCTCGACGAGTCACAGGACGAAAACGTGGCAAGAGGTAACACGAAGACCAGGAGGTGCCAGTCACGGCACTTAAGATTTGTCGCTACGAAATATGTTTGTGTTCGCTTTGGTTGTATGGCGACCTACTTTTTGCGTGCCGACTTAGCCTGCGCGAACAGGTGCGCTAGCTATGGCAGCGTTGCCTGCTATGTATGAAACGGAGACGTGACTTTGGGCTCGCAATGCTCCCGTGTAGTCTCTATAGTGTTGAGCCACGGCAGTAGCGCACGCCGTACAAAGGGGAACGTGGGCGGGGATGTTTTGTCTTCTCGGCCCTCTCTGAAAGACGGCAACGTGACCGGCACGTGCCCGGAAAACGTGTAGGAAGGGGACCTTTGTTTTACGAGTTCTAATGTAGTTCATTCACGGCGAGGCGGTAGTGCGCGTGCGGTATACGTCTTGGAGCGCTCTCCGTTTTGACCTGCTGGTCGTGGTTTACCACGCCTTACAGCTTGCATGTAGGAGAGGCTGAGTTGGCTGCTTCGAAACTGTTCCAAGTGAAGTCTATTCCGAGGAGTGCTGCAGAGAACAGGGGTTGAAGGGTTAGCGTTGCGAAGAATAGAACGCCGAGCACCAGCTGCCAAGCACCTGCGTATGCAAGCAACGTACGCGACCACGCTCTTGAATATATGTGCACTACCCGAAATGTAAACTGCTGTCGACGTGAGCTGTTCTTCGGACGTAACTCAAGATGGCGGTGATGAGAATGAGAACGAAAGTGAAAGCGAGCTGATAGCTATGTGCATTGTCTTGTTACAAAAAAATATCAATTCAGACATTAATTCATGCGATGGTGATTAAATCGTCACAGACAAAAGAAACGGAAGCCCTTCTCCAAACAAAATGGGTTAACTGCGCGAAAGGGCAAGTCAACAGGAAGGAACACCACTACACTTAGAAATGTCGTGTGTGTCTCATTCTGTTGTCTTATTCTTTCGCGCAGTTAATCCCATTTTCAGCACGAACCAACACACACGGCAAATCTTGTTCTCTAAGTAGACCGGACACCGCAAGTCACAAATTGCTGCAGTGCGCATTCTGGCATTAGTGCAGTCCTCTGTGCCAATTATGCAGCGGGCAGGCATCGACCGTTGAAGATGTCTTGGGCTCAACAAAGCTCCGGAGCGAGAAGACGTTTTAGCTCTTGTATTAGATTCGCAGGATACCGACTCACTTATTGGTTCGCGGACAATTTCATGCAGTTATTCTCGTCACCAGGAATTGATTCGCTGGCTGTTTTTCGGTATGTGAATGTTTTTCCGGCAACAACAAGGAAAAAAATAATTAAAACGTTAACGGCTCAGAAAATTGAACATATTTTTTTCCCCCCGCCAATACATACAAAGTGGTGACGTCTATTCCAAGAAGGACTGGTTGCCGCCACTTCGAAGTGAATGGCGGTCTAGCCTGGCTTCTCGGACCTGCGCATTAAATTCGATGTCGATGCCGAGTTAAATTTGCCGCAGAGGTTTTGTGGTTTTGGAGTTCAGCAGCTAATCTCAAGGTCACAGGTTCGATCCCAGCGCGGCGACGATATTTCGATGGAGGCGATATACAAAAATTTAGGACACAATTACATTACGTGTTGAGATTGTGATAGAATTACAGGCCATGCTTCGCCACCCCCGTTATCGCTGCTCGCCCCGTGACTTTAGCCTGTGCAGATGCCGATGCTCCATCTTCAGGGATATGTACTTCCATGGTTGCCATCCCCGCTTGCGGGGATTCCCCACTACGGTAAACACACACGCAGCGTTGCTTCTGGCTCCATTACAACCTGTTACGCGAAGCACACAACCAAGCGCACCTGCCCATTGATCAAGCGCACCTGTCAAATCGGACATGTCCCGTGGTCTTAAGACGTCACACATCCCTTCGACCAATAAGCTCTCGTCCACGTCATGTGACCCTGTGATGTGATTCCTGTCTCGACCGATTGGCGAAATTTATGACTAATGCCATAGTGTTTTTAATGGCATATATAATTTAGGCTGCCGTCCTTAAAAATATCCGGCTTCTACGTAACGAAATTCCCTAATTTTTCATTCCTCTGATGGCGTGAACAGGGTCATGTGGCCCTAGCTGAGCCATCAGACAACACCGCCAAATTTTAAATTCACCGAAGTTCCTTGATTGGTCGCGAGAAGTCACGTGACTTTGTGACGTCATTACAACCTACCCACCGGGTTGTGGGCAAACTTCCCACCGTGGCGCTGCGCATAACCATTACGGCGCATGTCCTTTAATTCAATGAAAAAAAAAGTAGAATGTAGAACCATATCAATATTGGAAAAGACAGATCAGGAAAGAACGGTTCCATGATAACCCAAGAGGCAGTGCCCTACTCTTCTGAAGCTAGATCAGGGTGCCTTAGAGCGCGCAGCTACAAAAAGAAATATGACCAAGAAGATACCACATGTGCAGTGTGTGGCAAATCTGCAGAAACAACTTAACACCTCATACTCCAATGTGACGGTATCCATCCGGATGTCGATGCAGGCACAATCACTCTTCCTGAGGCTCTAAGGTTTAGAGATAGCAGTTGATGTTCATGTGAATGAATGAATCTGCGGTGGAAGTTAGCGATTGGAAGATTGGTGGCTGAAAAGCAGAGAGGGGACATAACGTTAGGAGTGTAGGATTAAAAATGTATTTAAAGCAAATGGCCAATTTATAGACCGAGTTTTAACACCTCTAAATAAATAATAAAGATTGCCGAGCATGGTGGCAACTGCGACCAAATCCGTTTCAAAGGGGACGTTCCTGTCTTCCATTCATCAAGGTGAGCTCGAGAAGAGCAACCTGGATCGCACAAGCCGCAGTGCGGTGGCTGTGTTTGCTTCCGCAGCTACCTGTGGCGGTAGTGCCCCATCACTTAACCACTGCAGCACTGCGCCAGTAGGAGTATGAGGACTCCCCGCGATCAATAAATGCGATTGAGAGGACCTCCACAACCTCCACAATGGATTAAGGTGGTTTAGTGGACCGGATTAGTACTGTGGCGATGAATAAATGCGATTGAGAGGGCTTCCACCCTCGACAATGGATTAAGCTGGATTAGTGGATCGGATTAGTATTCTGTTCGCGCATTAGCGCCGCGCGCTATGAGGTGAAGAAGTCAAGGAAAAGACGCGCAGCGGCTGCAATAAACCAGTTTGCGTGCGGCTCTTGTGGATGCAACATCTTCTACATTGGTGACCTGGAACATGGAGAGCAACGCTGCGCCCCGTGAAGTTTCCCAGGCTCCGACGTCCCACGTCCCAACCGTTGACGCCGACGCCGTCCGTCTTCCGCTATTCTGGGAACAACACCCTGACGTATGGTTCTTACAAGCCGAAGTCCGTTTTCACCTACCGAACATTACCTCCCACCAATCCCGGTTCGGCCGCCTTCACGCCTCAATGCAAGTCGAAGACGCGCACGAGGTTCTGCGATATCCTGGCAACTCCCCAGCAGCGGATTCGTATGGCCAGCTGAAGGTCATTCTACAACAGACTTTGCCATCCGACCGCAAGCGGATGCAGCAGCTCCTTTCCGCGCCAGAGCTCGGTGTCCATCGCAACTTCTTCGACACATGCAGGGCCTGCTTGGAGACCGCACAGCCACCTTTGACACCCAGCTCCTTCTGGAGCTCGCCTTCGGTGCAGATGTTACTGGCTACGGCCACCGACACGCTACTTGCGACTCTAGCCGACCAGTCGGGCAAGATCATGGACGGCGCCACCCTCGAACAGGGGCCACCCTCAGTGGCATGTGCTTGGTCCCCCGCTCTGTACTATCCGCCGCCGCCCATTTCAACACCATCCGCGGCATTTCCTCAAGAACTTGCCGAGCTGCGCAACGACATGCCGAGGCTGCCTCTGCCATCCTTCTACTTCACCCGGCGCACGACGAGCATCACGGTCATTGCTTCAGGTTCAGCCGTTGGCAGCGCCCTGCAGCAATTTCTTTACGGCGAATCGTATGCGCTCTGTTTTTTCTCGAGGAAACTCTCATCTTGGGAGCAGCGGTAGCTTTCGGCCGTGAGCTGATCGCAGAATACCTCGCCGTGAAACATTTCTGTTTCTTCTTGGAAGGCCAAAATTTTGTGGTCTTCACGGACCACAGACCCCTCACGAGTGCTTTTTCTTCCTCCGAGACCACCTACTCACCCAGGGGAATTCGGCAATTGGACTGCCTGGCGGAATGTTCTGCAGACATCCGGCGCAAAAAGGGCGCCTATAACAATCCCGCCGACATCCTCAGCCCTGTATCGTTCTTGTAGACCCCCTCCTTCACCCTTCAATACTTGGCCCGTTATCAACAGCAGATGAAGACCTTCAAACTCTTTGCTCAGTCCGCCGCAGTGGCTCATTGGTTATGGGGCTCGGCTGCTGACCCGAAAGACGCGGGGTCGCTCCGGGCCGCGGCGGTCGAATTTCAATGAAGGCGAAATTCTAGAGGCCCGTGTGCTGTTCGATGTCAGTGCGCGTGAAAGAGCCCCAGGTGATCGAAATTTCCTGAGCCCTTCACTACGGCGTCCCTCTTAGCCTGAGTCGCTTTGGGACGTTCAATCCATATAAACCATAAAATCCTTTCCTCATCACGTTCATCATCCTTGCACCTGTACGCCCTGTATGTATACAGATCCTGACGTCAACATCATTTTCGACTTGAACCCCGTCACTGGACTCGCACGCCCTTATGTACATGTGCCTTTACGCTGCACCCTTTTTTTAGCGATTTTTACCGCCTTTCTCATCCCGATATCCGTGCCTTTCATCGTCTCATTGCGCAGCGTTTCGTCTGGCCTGGCCTCAACGCCGACGGACTTCACAACTGGGCTCGGGCGTGCTTTTCCTGTCAGCGGGGCCCGATTTATTGCCACACTACGACCCCTCCATGAAGCTTCCAGCCTCCGGTCTCGCGTTTTGCAGCTATTCACATCGACCTGGTCGAACCATTACCATCATTGCACGGTTACCGTCATATGGACCTTAATGGACTGTTTTACGTGCTGGCCGGCAGCCACTCCTGTAAGGTACATCACTGCGGAAACGGTTGCCTTCGGGCTCATTTCCACATGGATCTCCCGTTTCGGCGCGCCAGCGCAGATCGTCACCGACAGAGGCCGCCAGTTCGAGTCCGCACTTTTAGCCAGTTTGACCCAGCTTCTCGGCATCACCCACCTCAAAACTACAGCTTACCATCCGCAAGCCAACGGCTTGGTCGAGAGGTTACACCGTCAGCTGAAGGCGTCGCTCATGTACGACCTTACGGAGCATGGGCCACTTCCTTGCCAGTCGTCCTTTTAGGCCTTCGTACAGGCATCAAGGAAGACCTCGGATCTGCCCCTTCTCACCTCGTCTATGGCACATCGTTGCGTCTACCAGCTGATTTTGTGTGCCCGCCTGCCAAAAGCGTCGTTTGCCCTTCTCCTGGCATATGTCACGTTGAACGTCTAACCACTTTCCTGTCCCGTATCTCCTCCCCTCCGACACGCGCTCGCCAGTGCAAGCCGACCTTTGTCCACCGCGATTTGAGAGACAACACCTGCGTTTTCTTACGCGCGGATTGTGCCCGCCGTCTACTTCAGGTACCCTATACTGGACACCCCGCCGTCGTCGCTCGAGGCGACAAAACTACGCTCCGTGTCAACGGTCGCGACACCGCGTCGTCTCCCTCGACCCCCTAAAGCCTGCCCACGTTGACAACACCGCGTTCCCTTCATCAGCTGCCCTCTCACTTCTCTTTCCACTTTTTCCCAACAAGACATCTCGCTGCCCTCTTTCACCTCGCCGGAGACTGTTCGCTGAGATGACTCCGTCTCCTGAGGGGGAGGCCCTGTGATGCGCCGCGCGCTATGAGGTGAAGAAGCGAAGAAAGAAACGATCTCTTGTGAATGCAACGCCTTCTTCTGCAGTATAATCTTGTGGAAGGTACACGAACATTCTAGAAGGATAACGCATGCATACCGTATTAAGGCGATGGAACCGGTTTCAACCGGAATTTTGGCGGGAAAATCGCAATAACAACATTCGGCCCTCATTGGACATTACAGAACATCGAACCAAACACTGTCTTATTTTTTTTTTTAAGAATGTGGTTAACAAGGCTCCCAACCACGCTTTTTTCCGTGGTGAGCCTTTTCATGCTATCGGAGTAAAACGCTCGTGTTCTGTGCGATGTCAGCGCACGTTAAAGAATCTCGGGTATAGCTGAAAGTAATCTGGAGCTCAGTACGGCGGTCCTCATAGCCCATTAAAGAAGGAAGTCGTCTTAGTAGGTTTTTTTTTTATCTGGCTGCGACGCGCTAACTAGCACTAAAAAACACAAGGGACTGCGAGAAGACACGCATGCCCGGTCGGTACTTTTTAGTCGTCCCTAATGTTTTTTAGCGCTGGTTAGCATGTCAGACAGTTACTCACAGCCCATGTGCCGCTTCAGGACATTAAGTGTTGCAATTAGTAATTTGCAATTTAAAATTTGCACGCAGTGTAGTTGCGGAAGCGGCTGGTGGCGACGATGCCTGTATGTAGCTTTTCGGTGTTACGTATAGCTTATAAAACTGGTAGCTGTTTTGAACAGCCACCTGTCGGGGCAATGACGCATCGCTTAACTTCACCAGGAGTGGCGTGAGGACTCCCTACGAGCTATAAATGTAGAGAATGACCATTTCCTCACATATGGGCATGTAGGCAGAACCTATGCGAAGCGATACGCAAAAGAAAACCCCAGGAGGTTGAAAGCAGCCATTGACGCTATCTGGTCATACTCTTATGGCAGAGAATAAGCGTGTTCGCAAGTTTTTATGTATGTGCATTTACGCCGTATGAACTTCTGAAAAGTTGTGGTATCCTCGCGCAGTTTTCCGGGAAATTAGGAACGCTGCAATTGGAATGTAATTAAACGGAAAAGGAAAACGGCGCAGGAGAGGATCCTCAGTCCGCTAGCCAAATGTTCGACAAGATTTGTCTTCGTTCGGGCCACGGAGTAGTTTGGGCAAGTTCAGTCATCAATGGCAGATGTTAAGTGGATCTTTCAATCAGAGAATGAAGGACCGGTATGATGGTTAAAAGGGGTGGTACGCTACATTTGCCGCACGGCATAAAATGTGCTGTCAGTAAGTAACATTATGAAGCGCTACTTAAAAGCACGCAGTCCAGTTATGAGTAAGAAATCACATAAACTTCGAGCATAAATGTTTTTATGTATGTGCATTTACGCCGTATGAACTTCTGCAAAGTTGTGGTAACCTCGCGCAGTTTTCCGGGAAATTAGGAACGCTGCAATTGGAATGTAATTAAACGGAAAAGGAAAACGGCGCAGGAGAGGATCCTCAGTCCGCTAGCCAAATTTTCGACAAGATTTGTCTTCGTTCGGGCCACGGAGTAGTTTGGGCAAGTTCAGTCATCAATGGCAGATGTTAAGTGGATCTTTCAATCAGAGAATGAAGGACCGGTATGATGGTTAAAAGGGGTGGTACGCTACATTTGCCGCACGGCATAAAATGTGCTGTCAGTAAGTAACATTATGAAGCGCTACTTAAAAGCACGCAGTCCAGTTATGAGTAAGAAATCACATAAACTTCGAGCATAAATGTTTTTATGTATGTGCATTTACGCCGTATGAACTTCTGCAAAGTTGTGGTAACCTCGCGCAGTTTTCCGGGAAATTAGGAACGCTGCAATTGGAATGTAATTAAACGGAAAAGGAAAACGGCGCAGGAGAGGATCCTCAGTCCGCTAGCCAAATTTTCGACAAGATTTGTCTTCGTTCGGGCCACGGAGTAGTTTGGGCAAGTTCAGTCATCAATGGCAGATGTTAAGTGGATCTTTCAATCAGAGAATGAAGGACCGGTATGATGGTTAAAAGGGGTGGTAACGAGGTGAGCTTGGACCTTTTTAACGCTACATTTGCGGCACGGCATAAAATGTGCTGTCAGTAAGTAACATTATGAAGCGCTACTTAGAAGCACGCAGTCCAGTTATGAGTAAGAAATCACATAAACTTCGAGCATAAATGTTTTTCGTTAACCACAAGCGGAAATGGAAAGAATGCAAAATATTCTTCAATATATTTATGACAGTATCTTACAATATTTCAGTATTCGAAATTCGAATTCGGCCAGTCTCGCGAAGACACTGTCGCCGACGGTCGGCAGACTGGTTTTGTCGACGTCGCGGGCGTCAAAGCATGTCCCACTGCGAAGACATCGGGCCTTCGGTCGCGTTGGTGTCGTTGTTGGTCTAGTGTGACAGCTTTGTCTGCCACAGACACGGTCTGCAGACCGGTCGGCTGACCATCGATGTCGTCGGCGTCATGTCGGGCTAGTGTGGCAGGCCCTTAACAAGTGAAGTTACACCCTCTCAGGCCAGTTGTTACAGGCTAGTTACACCCTCTCAGAGCCGAGTGTCCAGGCCTGTCTCCTGAAGGAACTCCAGTAGTAGTCTGAAGGCAGCGAGGGGGCTGCGGGCATGGTGGAACAGGTCCTGGAATGAGGTGGCGGGGAGGCCCAGGGCACAGTAGCCTTGGACCATGGTGGTGCGTGCTGCGTCCAGGGTTGGACAGGTGCAGAGGAGGTGGTCCAGGGACTCCTCGGCCCCACAGGAGGAGCAGGCTGGGGAGGAGGCTCTGCCATGGCGATGGAGACGGGCCTGCGTCCAGGAGGAGCCCGTTCGGAGCCGTAGGAGTAGAGAGCGCTCTTTACGGGGCAGGTCGTCAGGGACCCTTAGGAAGCGCTCCCCTGCGGCCGGTCGGGGATCTGGGTAGAGACCCTGAATGGCCCGCCTGAGAGCGGGGCGGGCAAAGTCCAGTTGGGTCACCGCTGGGTTGATGGGAGAGCCACTGGTGTGAGCAGCTCCGGCCACTGGTCTGCCGCCTCGTTACCCGCAATGCCGACGTGGGAGGGAACCCACTGCAGGGAAACAGGGCGGCCAGAGTCCCCGATGGTCATCAGGTGGGCCTTGAGGCGGGCAAAAGTGTCCTGCCTTGTCTGTCCTCGCTGTAGGAGCAGGAGGGCAGCCCTTGAGTCCGTCAGGATGACGGTTGGTTGCTGCCCAGGAATTAGACTTTGGAGGTCTGCGGCCAGATGGAGGCCGGCCAGTTCGGCCGTTGTAGAGCTCGCCGGGAATCCTAGCCGGCAAGCCAGGGCTATACCCAGGGTTGGCACGACACAGGCTGCCGCAGCTTGTCCGGTGGTCGGGAGGACTGAGCCGTATGTGAAGATCTGTAGGTGACCTTCCAGTGTCTCGTGCAGCAGAGCGGAAATGCTCTGTTGGACGGCAGCGGCCGGAGTTCGCCTCTTGGTGCAGTCCTTGATGTCCACGGAGATGGAGAGCGGAGGCCTGGTGGGTGGTGGTGGGGGGGGGGGGGGGCTGCTTCCTCGGCTGTAGGAGGGGCAAGGAGCCGGGTGAAGGTGCTCCATAGGAGCCCCATGCGGGAAGACGGGGCCTGGCTAAAACGGGCCAGAAGGGCCCCACCGTCTAGCGAGTGGTGCAGGCGGTCCCAGGTGTCGAAGCCCAGTCTGAAGGAGGAGGAGAGACAGTGGCCAGGTCCTAGCCTCTGAGTGGGTGGCCGCAATGGGAGAGCACCGGGGAAGGCCCATGCACTGCCTCAGTGTAGAGCGGTGGATTTGCTCCAGGGACCTCAAGCGGCCTGGTGGTATTGTCACCAGTGGGAGGGCGTATGTCACTATGGAAGTGGCAGCCGCATGATAGAGGCGGAGGGCCCAGGAAGGGGAGCAGCCGTGACCTTTGGCAAGGAGCTGTTGGACTGCCCTGCCGACCCGCCGCAGGCGAAGCAGGAGGGCCTTTGTGGCTGGGATCCATGAGAGGCAACGGTCGATTTGGAGGCCTAGGTAACGCACCTGGTCCTTCCACGTGAGTCGGGTCCCATCAAGCCTCAGGGTGTGGATACGTGCCCGGAGACTCTTTCGATGATAAAGGAGGGCCTCGGTCTTGGTAGGGGACACGGTGAGGCCGATGGACTTCAGGTACGTCCTTGAGGAGTCCAAGGCTCTCTGGAGGGCGGTGCGCATTGACCGGATCCTCTTGGGTGCCCCTCTCACTCAGAGCGCCACGTCGTCCGCATAGATTGAGCACTGCACCTTGTGGCAGGACCTGGCCATGGCCAGGTTGAAAAGCTGAGGGCTCAGGACTGAGCCCTGAGGGACCCCCATCAGGACGAGACGGGGAGAGCTCAGCTGGCCACAAACTCGGACCCGGAAGGTGCGGCCCCGTAGGAAGGCCCGGATGAACTCCAGGAGCCGGCCGGTGACGCCCAGGCGGCAGAGGGCCTCATCAATGATGCCATGTGGTAGGGTGTCGAAAGCCGCCTGGACGTCCAGCAGGACCAGCATGACGGCGTCCCCGCTCTGTCGTGCATCTTCCAGGGTGGAGACCAGGTCATCTATGGAGTCGGCGGTGCACCTGCCCCGTCTGAAACCCGTCAGCTGCTCTGGAAGGAAGCCAGTTACTTGGGTGATCCAGATGAGGCGGGAGAGGACGACTGCCTCCATGGACTTGCAGGCTGAGGAGGTGAGGGAGACCGGCCGGTAGGAGGATGGCAGGCGGGAGGGTTTCTTGGGTTTGAGGATGGGTACCACAAGTGCCGTCAGCCAGTCCTCGGCGAGGGTCGCGGAGTACCGAATGGTGTTCAGGGTTGCGAGCAGACGGTCTCTCTCCGGGGCGTCGAGGTTGCGAAGCATCTGGTGTGTGATGCCGTCGACCCCCGGAGCGGTCCGTTTTCGTGGGCGGTCCAGGACTGCCTGTAACTCGTGGGCCGTGATGCTTGCGTTGCATTGGGCAGCTACCAGGGCCTGGATCTCTGCAGAGAGGGGGGCCTGGGCCGGAAGGTAAGGCTTCCGAAGGAAGTGGGGCGGGTGGGCTGAGTGGGCAGAATTGGTCGGCCATCAGTTCTGCCAGGGTGTCGGTGCTGATAGCCCTGGAGATTGCGATGGCCAGGATGGGGTGCCTGGGGATACACAGGTTCACCAGGGACCGCAGCAGGCGCCAGGCTTTGCCCGAGTGGCTGGACCTTTGGATCTCCGAGCATACCCCTGTCCAGCTCTCCCGGCGGCGACATCTGGCATGCCTCCGGCAGGCAGCGTCGATGCGGCGGTAGGCAGTCCAGTCTGCAGGCAGGCGGGTCCTCATGGCAATCCGCTCCTGGCGCCTCCGGTTTGCCTTGAGGTTCAGGAGGCGGAGGTCTGGAACAGGAGAGCCAGCCGGGACCTTGGTGATAGTCAGGGCCTGCCGGGCACAGGCCGCCACGTGGTCCAGGAAGTTCCCGTCGGCGGGGATCTCCTTGCAGAGGGAGCGGAATTCTTGCCAACGGACCGCCGCATACGCGGCTGCAGGTTGCTGCAGCGTGATTGTACCCCCCGCATAGCCGGCACTGCAGAGCGCGGGTTGTCAGTGGCTGGACCCAGAACCTCATGCCTGCTATTCGGACCTCCTCGGGGGGTGGGGCCTTGAAGCGCTCGGCCACCGCACGGGGGCTTCGCTTGATCCCCTTGACTTCTACCGTGGACTCGATGGAGTCGGCGATGGTGACGTGGTCCACTTCCCTGCTGACGCCGTGGATGATGCCGATGTAGCCGTCAGCTGGCCGTGCCTCGAAGGCCACCACTGGGATGGATAGGAGGGACTTCCGGCCGAGGATGTGGAGTCGGGCCTCCTCTGTCAGGACGTCTGCGGAGATGAGATTGCGACGCCGGTTGATGCGGACCTCGCAGACGCCTGGCATGGAGTAGAGGAGGGCACTCCAGTCCTCCTTAACCGCAGCCTGGAGCGTTGTGGGCGGTCGGGGCCGAAAGAGGACGGTGGTGAGGCGGGTGTTGCGGATGGCCGTGCGCTTGCTCTTGTGGCAGACCGGAATCAATCCTGACAGGTCCTCCACCTCTGGTGATGATGTGAGAGGTTGGGGACCTTGCAGTGTCGCTTCTGGGGAGCTGGTGTTTGTACTTGGAGCCTGGTTGTCCCTGGGCTCGTCCTCCTGGGTGGAGGGCTGGGTGGGAGCCTGTGGAGGGCTCCGTGGGTACTGCCATGGTTCCAGGAGGGGCAGATGTGTTAGTGGGCATCGGGGGGTTGTCAGCAGAAGTCCCTTTAGGGTGGGGCACTGAGCAGGCAGACTGGAGCAGGGCCTTCAGGGCTTGGGCCTTTTCGTAGGCGGCTTCAGGTGAGGGGACGGCCTGGTTGTTGTCCGGGCTAGGTGTGGTGGACGGGGGGCCCTGACAGGAGGGTTCTCTTGGTCCACGGTCCCTTTGAACCCGCTTGGTAGTGCGTGGGTTGGGGGGGGGGGGGCAGTGGTCTTTAGGAACTGGGTTCGGGACCGAGTGATGGCCGGGGATATCAGGGCCGTTGTGGTCTTCCTAGATCCTTTGGAAGAAGTGCCAGGAGGAGCAGCCTGTGGCTGCTGGAGTGCCCTGGACGCTTGAAGAGGGAGAATGGCAGGCGCAGCCAGTAGGTGTTCACCCCTTCTCCATTCTGCAAGGAGGAGGTCGACTCGGAGGCGAAGGTGGCGGAGAACAAACTCGGGGTCGCAGTCCAGGCTGGTTGCCCTGCGCTGGCTTGTGCCCTTAAGGAAGCCCCGGCCACGGTTGACGAGCTCGGCCTCGCCGGGGGGGGGGGGGGATGAGACTGCTTCAGCACGTCCAGCAGGGCCTGGAGGGGACTTGGAGGTTTTCTCCTCCATGACTTGAGGGGGGGGGGGACTTGCTCTCTGTATGTATACACAGCCAGCCGGGGGGGTACGGTCGAGACGCAGGCACGCACCCGTAGGGGACTGTCGCTGGCCTGGTGGTGGTGGTGAAAAGCATTTATTACAGGTTACTATACATAGAGAGGTAGTTTGGGAGGTGGCCCCTAGTGCGCCACCCCCCTCACAATACTAGGTGGGGTCCCTATTCCGGGACCCCATTTGACTCCACCGCCGCTCTGGTACGCCGGACCATGGCCTGTTGGGCCGGAAGGTCGTGGCAGCCGAGCAGGGCCGCCTCCCAGTCCTCTCGGGTTGGGTTGGCCTGGGAGAGCGCGGCGGCAGGGATGTCACGAGGGGGGACGGCCGCTTGGTACCAACAAGTGTCCGCAGGAGTCGAGGTGCAACTCTCTTTCCCACACAGGCACCAGCACGGACACACACGGCACAGTCACTGACTTGTGAGTCTGGACGGGCGCGATAGCGCGAAGGACAGTCAAGTGCTAGTAAAGAGTGGACAGTCAGTTTCTAAGCGCAATGGAAGGGCGCGGCAGCGCGGGGAGTGTCCAGGTGGTAACAAACCATGCACAGTTACTGGTTAAGCACACTCGAACGGCGCTATAGCGCGGGAGATGACCACGTGCTAGCAACACAGCGCCGAGTTACTGGCTGGACACAATAGAAGGCGCGACAGCGCGGGGGATCGCCATGTGCTAGTAAAACAGTGCAGAGTTACCGTCTAAACACAATGGAAGGCGCGACTGCGCGGGGGGATGGTCATGTGCCAGCGAAACCGTGGACAGACACCCGCTAACACAGTGCGGGTGCGCGACAGCGCGTGGACGGCCACGTGTCAGCAAAGCATTGAACAGTGACCCGCTAAACACACTGGAAGTGCGCAATGGCGCCGGTGATGGCCACGTGCTAGCAAATCAGTGAAAAGACACTTGCTAAACACATTAGGAATGCGCGTAAGCGCGGGGGACGGCCCCGTGGTAGCAAAACAGCGGACAGTCACCTGCTAAACACACTGGGAGTGCGCGACAGTGCGGGTGAAGGCCAAGTGCTAGCAAAACAGTGAAAAGACACTTGCTAAGCACACTGGGAGTGCGCGACAGTGCGGGGGAAGGCCAAGTGCTAGCAAAACAGTGAAAAGACACTTGCTAAGCACACTGGGAGTGCGCGACAGTGCGGGGGAAAGCCAAGTGCTAGCAAAACAGTGAAAAGACACTTGCTAAACACACTGGGAGTGCGCGACAGTGCGGGGGAAGGCCAAGTGCTAGCAAAACAGTGAAAAGACACTTGCTAAACACACTGGGAGTGCGCGACAGTGCGGGGGAAGGCCAAGTGCTAGCAAAACAGTGAAAAGACACTTGCTAAACACACTGGGAGTGCGCGACAGTGCGGGGGAAGGCCAAGTGCTAGCAAAACAGTGAAAAGACACTTGCTAAACACACTGGGAGTGCGCGACAGTGCGGGGGACGGCCAAGTGCTAGCAAAACAGTGAACAGACACTTGCTAAACCCATTAGGAATGCGATGGGCTTAGGAGGGTCATGAAGGCCAAAACTGTCCGGCTGCGGTGGCGTGTGGGTGAAACCTCCAGCTGCTGGTTGGCGTTCAGGGGGATTTCCCTCTCTCCACCTGTGAGCCTTCACCCTCACCCCTTCCCTCTCCACTTGTGTGGGAGAGAACGGAGACGCCGGACGCAGAATGACTCGGCAAAAACGGAAATGACTGACAACAGCAGGCCTCCGTGCCAAATATACAGCCTCCCGAAGAATATTGCGTGCAAAAATATAATATGAGGCTTGCGCGAGCCATTCCTTCTCGCATTTCTCGGGAAGAGCGACCTGGGTCTGAGAAGCCCCGCCAGTGGCTGTGTTTAAAACGGCCCCCTGCCAATGCAAAGGGAGCTATGCTTCACCGCAGCACCACGTCGCCGATTCTGGTATAAGGGCTGGCAGCTATCTGACAATTTAGCGCATTTTGCCTATTTGAGTAGCCGGTACTGGAATAAGAATCACAATATCAGTAGAGTGGAGAGTGAAAAACAGTGTACTAAGCATTGAAATAGAATCATAACCGGAATGGATTCAGAACTGGAATAGATTGATTGGCGAGTGAAAGAAGAATGCTATCGCATTGCATCAGTCCAATTGATCGCGCCTAATTTTTTTTTTTCAAAGGTGGAAAGCGTGTCCCATGGCAGAAGAAAGAAACATTGCAGGAATGCCAGACGAAAGAAAGAGGGCAGGGAAGTATCGCCTGAGAACGAAAACACCAGGCGCAGAGCAGAAAGTAAAAAACAGAAAAAGAAAAGATGGAAAGAGGTCACGGAACCGTGGGGTAGGCTAGTGTAGAATGTCTTATTCGTTTTTGTTCTTGGCTTTCATCGCCATCACCATTTGTTTTTTCTTCAGGGTCCCGTTAGGTACGTTACAAAATGGGAAAGTGGAGACAAGCCAAGTTGTCGTACATAGTTCAGAGACCTTGTGAGGGGTTCCCCGTCTACGATGGTATAAGCCTCGGAGGATCTGAGTTTCCGTTTGAGACGTCTTATCTCTGCTGATAGTAATGGTTAAAACTTGGGTATTAGGAATTCTCCGCTCTATTTCCTATCTTTTTCCCAGCTTTGAAGCCTGACTGGAGAGTTAATACTTGGAGTTCATCAGAGTTATGAGTAAACTAATCAAAATCTTCCAAAACTGCCTTTGCTAGGCTCTATGCTGTCAGCGCGGTGTCTATTAGGCATCCTGTTCATAGATTGCCTGTCTCGTTGATAAATTGTTATAGCATACAGACCACTTTAGATGACGCGCCAATGGAGCTAGTGCTCCTAAACGTGGTGTAGTTTTGTAAATGTTTTCAGACCTCCCATCTCAACCGAGAACATTAGCTGCATATACCGTCGAGCTTACTTATGACGGCCGCAGCTATAAGAAACACTCGTTCATTACTAACGAGGGTGATGCTACTGTCAAAGTATGCATTAGGTCAACAGGACTGCGCTTGAGATAAAAAGAACCGTGGCCGCAGAGCTCGCTTAGAGCGAACAAGGAAGCACTTAAACTCGCCCCCGCAATCGAAAAACGCACGCTTCTCGCCAGAGCAGAAAACAAAAGGCATCGCCCGCCTCCGGTGGCCCCTGTCACCAACGTTAAAGAACGCTGTTACCCAAAAAGAGCAATGAAACAGATCACAGTGCAACTGCAGCCCACCGCCTGCTCTGCAGTGCGGTCACGTGACGTGCGTCACCTGCCCAATCAGTTGTTCACGTATGCCTTTTGCGCTGCTGCCGCATGCATGACATGTTATTTGTGCACGTACTACAGTGCGCTCAGGAAACAGAGGTGTCACTACTGTGGTGCTGGGGGTGCCCTGGGTGCAGCACTGAGATAGGGTGCAGGTCCAGGACAAGATAGGAAGGTGTTGACAAGATCGCCGGCTCATTCAATGAGTTCCACTGGCCGTAGTGACTCCTTCTCGCGAAGACTAATTAACCTACCACCAGTTTCCGTCAATGCTTAAACAGCGATTTTTTATATCCCGGTCACTAAAGAGGTTCGTCGGCAGCAAATTCCTCGGCAGGAGTATGTGATCGGGCTGGATCCAGAGCTCTTAAAGGAGCGCGATAGGCGCTGTTTAGAAGCAGCAGATGCGCGTAACGGACCTTTTCAAATAAATAAGCACCACTTTTAAGGCGAAAGCCTTTCATGCCTCGTCGTTGTGAACAGAAGGTTGTCAGCAGAGGTGTCACGCTTTCTATAGTCCGACCAGAAAAAAATCTTTGTGCACGGTGGGATTCGAACCACCATCCTTCCGTTCCGCAGCCTAGCATGCTAGCTAACGGCTACGCTACTTCCTGCCAACGCATACTTAGTTCTCCTTGTCTAGGACGCTGGAGAGTGTTTGCAGAAAGGCGTCAAACCAGACGGATGCCTCCCAAACGCCCTCCAGTGTCCCCAGCATTTAAGATTCACAAACAGTTGTATACTTAAATAAACATGTTAACCACACATCAGTGACACAAGCAGCAACACCGCGCGAAAGGCTTTCGCCTCACCACACTTTAGGTCAACAAAGTGCCGCCTTGAATTTATGTCTGACTTTGCATTTTTGGCTGTAATATTGGCAGTGCACTTACTACGTACTTCGGATAAAACGAACGAAATGCGCGCGCGCGACCGTCCGGTTCGTTATAAACCGGCTCGACTGTATGCCCAGCACTCGCTGCATTGCATCGTTTTCACTCATCAGGGATGAAGTAACTTGGCTCGAAAATTCATCGAAACATTACTAAAGTTTGCACTGCGGAGCATGCGCGACAACGACTCGAACGTGCCTCACCGCATGCATGGTGCGTGTGGTCGGAGTGTTCCAACCTGCGGGCAACGTTATATGGCGCCATTTGAAGTGCGTGCCGACTTCGACAGGCTTATCTCGGAATACCACAAAGTGCAGCTTTTTTTTTTTACATTTGACGAGTCATTAGAAAAACAAGAAAAGATAGAAGGCTCATCTTCCAACTTAAAATACAGACAGATCGAATACATTTTACTAGAATGGCACCCATATGCGTATTTTTATTTTCTTTCGTTAAAATTTAAGCAGCGCTAACTTTTAGGACGAATACACAGAGGACATGACAGGACGGGCGCTGACTCCAACTATGTTTATTGAACACGTTTTTCGTAGAACATATAAGAAAAGACGACCGTGAGCGCATGCGCATCTGCGACAGACCACAAAAGGAAAGGCCAAGATGACAAAGATGACAGCAAAGGTAGATTAATGTGGGCGGCACGCATTTCGTCCCTTATTTTTAAGCAATCTGAATTCGCTGGCATGCAGGGAGACAGAAGCGGTGCTGACACACATGTCGCCTTTTGTCTTGATGAAAAATGCTTCGGGTAATTCCCGAGCTAATCTATCTTTGCTCCTGCTTAGAATTTTGATTTTGTCAAGCCGTGGCTCACTGTTCTCATCGTTTTGCTCCTTGCAAGAACGGCAACGGGCGGGTAGATTCAGGAATGAGTCTGATGCGTTTCCCAAACTTCGTTCATGCTCCCTGGCACGTTCGTTAACACAACACCCTGTATGGCCAACGTACACTTTGCCACAAGAAAGGGGGATCTCATAGACCACACCTGTGGCACACCGGACAAAGGGCTTAGCGTGTTTTGTTCCACAGCCGGATGTTGCAGGGCCACTACTGCTGTCTTTAGGGCACATCTTGGCCAGTTTACAAGGCGCAGAGAACACCATCGGGACGCCGTACTTGTTGCCCACCCTTTTTAGGTTATGGGACACCTTGTGGATGTATGGCATAACCACTGGTTTGGCGTTCCCGAGTCTTTCTTTTCTGCGTGTCTTTTTCTGCCTTCCCTTGAATTTCTGTAGGAGTGCCTCGGTCACAGCTGTGACCGAGGCACAGCTGTAACCGATTTATTTTTTTTTTTTTGCTGCGAGAGTTTTATTATGAAAAAAATTAGTTTTGCACAAAAACACAAAACTATAGTAGGATACAACTTAAAAAAGCAGAAGTTGTTAACACTGGGCTCTGGTCCGCGGCGCCCTCTATTAGTCCGCTACCCAACCAAAACACTAAACGAATTCAGTTTTTTAACATGTGACTATTAAACAAGCCAGGTATCAAAATTCCACAGCTTATAATTTTTACTTGCTATTAACTTCTTGTTTAAGTAAAGAGAAAAGCTTTTACAACTGACTACTTTTTCGTCGTGGATGAATTCTGTGCGCGGAGGCTAAATGTGGACGGAGCTTCACTGCAGAGTTAAGTTGTATCCGACTATAGAAATAATCAGTGCAAAACAGTATTTCCATTTCAGGTAAAAGGAGAGGAAATGGGGTCGAAATAAAACCGGAATGAGCTCATGGAAAGTATAGGGACTACCCTATGCCCTTAAGAAGTATCTCTTGTCTTTTCAGGCCATAAAATAATTGCGTGTTCTCTTATCTGTAACGTATGCTTGTAACATAAAAAAATGTTTTGATTTGGACGTAAGGATGCTTGTAGAGTATTTAAACAAGAAACCAAATACACAAGAGAGGCTTTTATCGGTAAAAGCCAGAACCTAACGAGAGCGGACATCTGAAAAGGAAATCGGCAGCGGTTCGTCTGCCTTCGAGAATTTTATTCATATACTGAGAGCGCTGCAGGCTACCTCCTTCCTCTCCCGCTTCTGATTCCAGAATTACATGATGTACTTTTATGTACTTATTCACAATTCTTCTTCTTATTTAGATACTTACAGCACCCTCTGGTTCTTCAGTGCCCGGGTTTATTGCTGCGTTCTGCCTTAATCTGTATAGCAATATAGATAAAGCTTGTTCGTTACTTTAATAAAGGCTACGGAAGAGTAATAAGGATAAATATTTTCGCTTCCTCGAAGAGATGTCATTCCAAATTCTGATATGAATCAGATGGTCCCCTAGAAAACCCATAGTCACCAGTAACAATTAGAAATGCCCTTGCCCAGTCGGCTCCTATTCCAAGGATCCCAGTCAATACAAGCGTACTCTAGCTCGGGACGTGTATCTATCGAATCTCTTTTAGACTACCCATTCCCCATTTTAATTCTTCCTAGGAAGCTGAAAACGCTACTAGTGCTCTGTGTCAAGTGATGAACTTGAACGTCATAGGACAAGCTGCCAGGAGAAAAAAAAAGATAGAAATTCGTATTCCCTTGCGAAAAGCAGTTTCCACCCACAACTTACTCGTTTTTACAGGCAGTTATTTTCGTAGAACATACTCACTAACGAACTCACTAAAGAACATTTGAGCGTATTGAGAGCTTTCAACAGTGGCACAACGACAGAACAGAGTTTAGGTCAGTGACGACCCTCTGTGCATTAAACGAGCAGGCGGGTTTGACGTCCCGCTTGCTCACGGAACGTAGTGCGCGCGTGACGTGAAGGCTCCGAGTGTACTGCTTCGGGCGTCATCCGACATGGTGTCCCACCCCGGCCACTTGTGCAGTGCAGTGTTTCTAAGTTTTAAGTATGTGCAATGCTCGCTCGCGCGCGGTTCTAATTCGAACGGTCCCTGGACTAGAACGCGAGTGACGTAAACTTGTCCAGCTTTTTTATATTTTTGTAAATTCTGTATATAGCGTGTAAAGCTCTCCCCTTTCATTTCTCACTTCCGATCTCCTCTGTTCTTCTCCTTGCTATCCTCTCTGTGTCACTTTATTTTCGCCGACTATATCATGGGTGCTTAAGATATTAAATGCCGCGGCTGGCAACGTCTTTTTCTTCATTTTTGTATTTTTTTACGAGAATAAACCACTACTTGTTCATTTCTTGAGAGTCTGCATCACACATGACGCTACAGTAAATGAAAAATTTCTCAGCGCACAATCTGCCCGAAGGTTGGTCAGCAAGCCCACTGATATCTATAGGTATTCATGTATGAGGAACCGTAAGGAGTCTGAAAGGAATCTGTGTGGATCGCCTGATGCCGACTTGATGAACACGCACTATCCACAACCTCAACCTGCTTTCTTTCAGAAAGATATGCTTCAAGTCATGCTAGGATTCTCAGGTATGGTAATGAAGGTTAGCCTTACTAATAGCAGTGCTTCCGGGACAGCGTTAAGAGTTATAAAAAAGAAACTTATAAACAAGCAGTAATCTGCATATCTCAGTTAACGAAGGCAAGGGTGCAGTGAATATACAAAATAAGCTCTGAAATCCATGAAAGCCGCAGTTACTCATATAAAAGCATGCTGTATTGAATAAAACATGTCTGCAGCAGCTATTTATTAGACTAATGTAAATTACGCGTTTTAGTGTGTTACATGACACGCTCAATAATAAAATCTTCCTGCAGTTACTTTTTTGTTTTCTCACCCCATTCATTCTCCCAAATTTGCCTTTTTTTTTCAGACGGATCGTAATGCCAGCCTGCTCAAAAACGCTTCAAAAAGCAACACTAACAAGGAGCCAACAGATACCGCGCAATCTTTGAAGCAGGAGCTGAATATGCCATATGAAGCACGGGATAAGTTAGACGCATGTACTATCAGCGTCAATTGAAACGCGAACAAGCCAATTGAAACGCGAACAGCATACCGTATTTATTCGCATAATGCTCGCACTCGCATAATGCTCGCACCCCCCACATTGCCTATGGAAATTGGAATTTTTTTTTTCCTCGCATAATCATCGCATCCCCAACAGCACTCGACAGAACTAAGGAAAAGTGCATGCACTATCAAAATATAGCATTACCAAACTAATGATAAAAGGACTAACAGATACAAAGGAGCGGATGACCCAGCTACAGCCTAAGACAACTACAGCTCAGATAGGAAAGAAAATGATTACTTCAAAGCAAAGCGGAATCTTTGGGCTACATAAAAACATTCAAGAGAGCGCGAAGGCGAGAAGGTGTTTCGAGGCCATCTGTGGAGCTGCTGTGCAGCAGGGTAGCAGATGCATGGAGCATGATTGGCGCTGACGTGGTCGTGAAGAGTTTCAAGAAAACTGGCATTTCCAACGCCCTGGCCGCGACAGAAGACCACTTGGTGTGGGACGAAGATGAAGAGGGTGAAGCTGAGGAAGCCGACGAAGCAGCGACCAGCGATAGCGATGGCAATGTCGACGTGGACTCCGCGGACTCTGAGTGATGGTGATGTTGCAAATAAAGTGTTTCTGCAGCTAGTGTTTGTCGTCTCTGCGGTTTTATTACAAACGTAAGTCCTGCTTGCAATTGAAGTTTTGGTTAAATTTACAATAGCTGGCTTGAGAACCCCGGTTCACAGCCTATTTACATTTGCTTTCAGCACTTCAAAGCATTGTTCAAAAATTTTCCCCGCGTAATTATCGCACCCCCTAACTTTGCACCGATTTTCTGCGAAAAAAAGTGCGAGGATTATGCGAGTAAATACGGTAACTCGCAGATATTGTACTAGGGAGGCAAAATACATAAGTAGTTGATTTCCCCATCAAAACGGAAAAGACCGCTCTTCTGAAATGTTAATAGGCCACGCCTGTATTTCACCTCCAACCGCTAATATGCTTGATTTTTTGTGCTCGCTCGCGTTTCAGGTGTTTTGTTCGCATTTCATTTGACGCTGATAGTACGTATAACCAGCCCGCAAAATTCTACCTCATTCATTTTTGTGAAGCTCAAAGCGCTTTGTAGTGCAGTAGCTGCGATAACTGGTTGTGAAAACCGAGATTGAAAATACTAACTAATACTTTTGAACATATGTTATAATTCATCACTCCTATGAAAACATTAAAGGATTTGTCGCCACTCTCTTTAAAAGATATTTTTTGTAATTTGGGTTAGATTCCAGTTCTGGCATAGACTTCAAAAGTGTACGCGAATACTTTACGCGACTACAGCCAACGCAGTTCGTATTCCCCTTATGCAACACAAGGAAGGCTCTTTTAAAGCCCTGCTTTCTGATACAATCTCTTGATACGTGTAGCCGTGACCTCGAAGCTTGGAGAGCGCCCCTGTATTTGCTGGCCTTTTTATGTGTTTGTTCGCTCGGCTGCTGTTTGCCTTTTTGCAATTTCCTGGTTGGAGTTATTTTTAGTGTGAATTTCCGGGTAAACGCGACCACATACTCTTCGCATCGACGGCAGCATCCACGTTGTCTCTCTCGTGCCCTGCTCAACCTTATTCATTGTCACGCCCTCCTAAGGCGGGGAGATTGAAAAAGGCACATGAACAGGCTAAATATAACAGATTTGTCGCGTAAAGCGTGCATGCGTCACGTAAGCTTCTTAGCGACCAAACACTAGCGCGTGAGGGTACACAAGAAATAGGCATGGTTCTTCCTTTCAGTGTGCATTTCAGGTAAGAGAATGACTGACCTGTTATGGTAACGAAAGAGAAAGTCAGCCGCGTCGATAGCAGCGCCGCAAGCGGCAGCCTACCAAGAGAAGCGAGCGCCACCTGTCTCCGCACTGTCGAAGCCGAAGGTGGCGTGCTTAGGCTCCTGAGGGAGCCTGACAAGAACACGCAAGCCAAGCTTGCGGACTGGGTGGGAAAGGTCGCCCTCTGTTAGGGGGCCATTCATCCCACCCCATCGATCTTTGAGATCAATAAAGTTTCTCCAATCCAATCCAATCAGCTGAGCTACGCCGAGAGCATCTAGGTATAATGATTGCTATCAGCCAAAAGCGTGCCTCTAATCCTTCAGTATGTTTGGTTTATTGTTTTTTTTGTGGGGGTTTAACGTCCCAAAGCAACTCAGTCTATCAGGGACGCCGCAGTGAAGGGCTCCGGAAATTTCGACCACGTGGGATTCTTTGACGTGCACTGACATCGCACAGTACACGGGCCTCTAGAATTTTGCCTTCATTGAAATTCAGCCGGCCGCGGCCGGGATCGAACCCACATCTTTCGGGCCAGCAGCCGAGCGCCGTAACTACTGAGCCAAAGCGGCGGGCCTTCAGTATGTGATCTCGCATTTATCGCGTCCCAGGCGGCTGAAGGCACCGCTTTTAAGGCGCGCAGTGGAACAGTTGCAGAGTCGCCTGAGCACTGCAGGTTGCCTAAATGAAGTTCTCCAAAAGGTGTCATCATTGAGAATTGTACGACGGCGAGTAAACGTCATTAACACTAGTGAGCGATCAAGAATCACGCGTTCCAAAATGACCGACGGTCGCCGGAAAGACGCGGCTTCACGTTCGACCGCTGCGGTAGGCTGCTGAGACCGAGAGTAACAGCTATCCACGACAGCCTCTAGTGTGAACAGATTCACACCAACATTAACTTATTTTAGCAGAACTAAATAAATGCACTTTCTAAGTTTGGCAGTGTGCACATTATTTTTTTCGCGTCGCTTGTCCCCGCTGCGTATCTGGTGTCCAGAGTACGCATTCGGTTCGAGATCGAATGCGAATGAGTGCCCCTAACTCATTCGATGGCGAATGTCATTCGAACCTAATGACATTACATGTTCCCGTGTAGCAGTCTATTAATGACATTAGGTGCTAATGTCATTCGATTCGAATGACATTAAATTTGCTAGTGTGACAGGGGTATTAATTGAGTATTTACGAAAGTACACTTCAAATACATTGCCAACACGCAAATGCCATTTCCCGAAACGCTATTTCGAGCACTACACTGTTCTACGACAACTAGAAGTGTGCTACAAATGCGTTTAAAAGGACTGCCAGTTTGGTAGAATTAACTATATTTCGGACGAATTAATTTCATATTTACGAAAGTACACTACACTTTTAATATATTGGCAAGATGCTAAAACCGCCTACAATTTTTTTACGCATTTGAAACATGCTCGAAGTATGCTTTAAGTGTGGTATTTTTTTGCAGATTTTAGGAATATATTTCGAGTAACAAGCATGAAACTTCAAGAAGCTATTCCCTACATATCTTTAGTACATTCGTGAATACAAAATATGTTTAAAATACAATATAAATATCCCACCGTATATTCCAAACGTATTAGTTTTCCAGCGAAATCGGGCTCACTAAAAAAAAAAAAGATAACAAATGTCATTGCTACGGATTCAAGGACGTTTTTGTATTTAGACATCGGAGGCCGTAAAAAACGTACGATTGAAAGTCTAGAGGTAAGTTTATTGCCTGTGTGTGCAGCCTGTTTTATTTTACTCTCGGAACTTCCCCGCTGTTCGCAGACTCAGAGAGCTGAGCGGGTGATCCGCCTTTTAATATCCTGTCGTCTTTTTGTGCTCGCCGAACCAACTGAGCGCCTTTGACAGCCCCTTCTTGTGTAGCAGCAGACTACAGAAGAATACACATGACGTGCCTTGACCTCACGTCGAACTCGGCGGGCCGAGCAAGGGCTCAGTAAAGTGATAATACATATATTAGGTTGATAATACAAAAAAGTATCGTGGGACTGTAAAAGAATAATGTGCGTCCCTTCCCGTGTCACTAAAGGTTGATAGGGACTGGGCCGCACCCTGGCTTGAAGCCGCGGGCCCGTACCACGCTTAGGCTTGGAATCTAGGGCCACCTCCGTTCTCTCTCGCCGCGACAGAGGTCACTTGGCCCTTGAACCACGCAGTGACGCACATTGGAGGCGGTCGCTTTGCGCTCGCCAAAGCCGCGAGCGTCTTTTGGCCTCGTTAAGTCCAAAATTTGTTGAGCCAGAGCACACAGGGTAAAAACTTTTTCGAAAATCAAAAAACTTGCGTGGCTATTACTGGGCTCTTATAAACCCGTAACTGCAACCAGGCGCCTAATAGTAAAAATTAATAGTTGAAAATTTAATCGCGCGGAATTAGCAAGCTTACATTATTCACCTGCTTTCTGATGTCTGCCAACAACAGTGGTATTACTATTCTGCCTTATACCTTGAAAGTCTGAAATTAGTGTCTGACTTTTCTGAAAACGTGGTATAATTCCTGAGGCAATCAACATTGCACAAAAAAAGAATGTAAGGTCATGACTCACGGACACGACAGTGTGAAACATTCCTTCTAATTTCTTTTTTACTCCCTTTATTCCCTCCGCCGTTGTTTGTGGCCAGTTGATCATTATGCTGGTTAGCATCGCTCATCATCATCATAATTTATTTTACCGTTAAAGGCATCTGTCGAGGCATTACATAAGGGGGAAGGGGGGGGGATAAAGCAAATACAACTGAGAACAACACGTTAATACAGCAAAACATAATGCAATACAATAAAATGAAAAACGATACATCACAACACGACGTTGGTCAATAATGAATGGCGAAAGGCTGAATTAGGCAGTAATAACAACAACAAGAAAAAGAATTAGTGTAAGTGGGTAAAGTTTGAGACAAATAGGCACTATCTTTTATTCAGTACAGTGATTAAGTAATGCCTGTCGAAGTGTAGTAGCGTCGCGCTCGTTAACAATGTAGTCGGGTAGCAGGTTCCGGTTTTCTATCATTATAACATTTGTGGAGGCCCGCACTTTTTGGGCTAATAAACTCTACCACCACTGCTTCTAGGTAGTTAGAAACAAAACCCAGGAAGCGTTAAGCTCGCGCGACGCAGCTCTCGAAGGCGCTTTTCCTACGATCTCGTCAGCCGACCGGAGAGCAAGACGGCACCGGAAAACAGCAGTGCAGTCGGTCGGTCGGCCAAGAAGGAGCCCTTCCTCGGCGTGGCAGCCGCGCGGACACTTCACCTGCTCGCCCGGTGGCCCTTATTCTTTCCGGTGCGGCGGCTGAAAGTGAGACTGCCCCTCGCCCCCGCCGACGCAGAGAAAGTCGGCGCTGGCCCCGAGCGGTCGCACAAGGCACCCGGACGCCGACGGGTCTGGTACGACGACGCTGCTCCCTCCTCGACCGGTGAGTGCCCACTCTCGCTCTCTCTCGTCACCGGTGACAGCTGCGTCGGCGCGCGACGGAACGAGCTGCAGCTACGTGCGCGTGCGCTGCCGAGGAATCTACTCGAAAAAGCTCTTTTTTTTTAACCTCACATCTATTAGAACTGGGACGTAATCACTTTCGAGGTCTAACTCTTGTTCTTGAACGCCGTCCGACGTTGGCGCGTACTGTCTTGCGACGCCGGGAAGCCGAGTCATCCTGTGTCCGTTCAAAGCTGAGCCACACCTGGCGAAGTCCGTCAGTGCACGTGCCTCTGAAGCAACAAGCACGTTTCCCTGACAGGTGACATTTTTTTGCAGCAATGTACCCTTGAGGGGAAGGAGGTGCAGGAGAAAGCAGTGGCATGCACTGGACGCCCAACAAAGGGAAAGCTGCCTTTGAGAAGCTGTGAAATAGGATTGGTGTGGTTGCGGCGGAAGGGACATCGTTGCTGGAAAATTTTTGATGGGTCCCGTCGGAGCACTAGTAGGAGGCGTGTTGGATTCTTTTTTTTTTTATGCTGACATGCGGGAAGAGGGGGGCGGCGTGGTGCTGGAGGGCTGTTCATTATTACTGCAGAGGCCGCTTGGTTCCGCATAGGAGTTCGAAGCCCCGGTGACCGATTCGCGGTACGCGGTTTAGGTTTTCTTTGCCATAGGGGGAGGGGGGGGGGGGGGGGGGGTGAACAGCGACCGACGACGCTGCAACACGGAGCGAGGTTGTTGACCAAATGACAGGCATTTCCAATTTTGCGTGCAGCATTTCTCAAGCCCGTGCCTCGAACACCCCCGCCAGCAAGGTTCGAAGTTCCAGCGCTGTCTTGACGGGGCGGCTCCGGGGTTCATTCGCGGCGAAAATATGAATGGAATTTCGACGATTCGCCCTACAGCCATAGTGCATCGCATGGGTGTCAAGGTCCATGCAAGAACGTGCGACGTACTGGCTGTTTCGACGCAGTTTATATTCTCGTAAACGCAACTAACTGATTTTGGATTTTGTGAATAGGCCTCCATCGCACCCGGCAGTCCAAGATACGTTACCGTGCTCGGATGCTGCGAAGTAGTTCGGGGAGGCCGAAGTTTGCCAAGGCAAGTTCAGCGCCTGAAGCGAACACATGCCTCCGACCTTCCGTGTCATGTATTCTCTGATACGGGCGAAGATCTTGCGAATGAACCTTTCTAGCATGACATCGTTGAACGCGTTATTAAATTAAGACCTTTTATTTTCTGTTTTGACCCTCGGGAAAAGAAAAAAAACAACAAAACGGACGAAAGTGGGCGGATTAAATCTAGGAGTAGATTCAAATCGTGCGTCGAACCGAGCGGAACTGTTAAGCTGTTAACGTCTTGCGAGCCTGGAATGTCTTTTTCGCTCATACGGAAACTAAAAAAACCGTCACTCAGAAGCTGACGTACGCTGAAAACTCTATACGATAAGTACCAGGGAATACGTGATTCGTGAGCTTCCATTCCTTTCTCATCTGCGTGGAGTTTGGTTTGCTGCGTAGCGCGCTCACCCCGTATCCCCTCATTTTACTAGTACAAACCAAAGCTGGAACGTGTGAAATCAAAATGTAGCAATGATGCGCGTAGCCACAGCTTTGCAGCAGCTTTCAAAAAATAAATAAATAAAAGAGTGCCAGTAATGCGCTTCTAATGACATTTTCTGTTTCTGTAGCTGTTTATTTTTTCCAATTTGCATAGCTGTTGCGGTCAAGAAAAGCTTCAGTACTTTACTTATCACATAACTGTGATTTTGCGCCGCATTCTAAAGCAGATGCTCTTTTAGAACATCTTGAAGAAAACTGCTATCCACGGCTGTTTCCTGCGCAACTTGTTAAACACCAATCTGCCAATTGTTTCTCCGTCATGGTCGCGATTGAAAGACACATACCAAGACTCGATAATCATCGAGCGTAAAGGCTCTTCGCTTGGAATAGAAAAATCAGCTATAGCAATGCATTATCGCCGTTCTAAAGAAACTATCGTCACCACAGACCTTCCGAGGTCCATTGCGCTTTAACCCAAAGCGGTGCTTGCTCCGTTCGAGGCTTACGTGTGCTCTGGGAAGCATGTGACTACCGCAACATAACTAAGGATGCCTTAACAGAACTTTTATATATATAAAAAAATGATAAGGCAGAAACAGCATCCATAACAGCTTGGAAGTGACACATCTTGCTCACTTACTGCCATTATATGCCTTCATATTTGCTCACTGTGGCAGTTAGGTCAACTGATTCTTTCAATGCATCGCATTAGTTTTCGTTGCACCTTGAATGCCACGCTCTACTAAACAAATAGTGGTAGTATCATCGTATTAGTGACGGTAATAGCTATGGCACGTGTTTCTGATCCTCACGTTGAAAAACAACTGTGACTCAACTCAGTGCTAATAATGCCAGCCGCCATCATCAATAAAACAGCAGCTGTTCGCCTGAATGGGGCGAGTCAATACGCCTGGAACTGCCCGCGACGTTACGCAGAAAGAATACAGGAAATTGGCAAGCTCTATGTGCCGCGAGCAGCCAGCTCGCGTCTTGACGTTGCACGTGCCACATAATTGCGCCATCGCATCTTTTTTTCTTCTTTTTTCACGAAAGGTGTTTTGATCGTTTTACTTCGAGAGAAAGCCAGAGAGATGTATTTGGTCCTCATAGACCTTGGCCCAAGTCCAGGATACCTGGGCGATCACCATTCGGCATGAATGGCCGCAGTGGTGGCTCAGTGGTTACGGCGTTTGGCTGCTGACCCGAAAGACGCGGGTTCGATCCCGGCCGTGGCGGTTGAATTTCGATGGAGGCGAAATTCTAGAGGCCCGTGTGCTGCGCGATGTCAGTGCACGTTAAAGAACCCCACGTGGTCGAAATTTCCGGAGCCCCTCACTACGGCGTCTCCCGTAGCCTGAGTCGCTTTGAGACGTTAAATCCCATAAATTAAACCATTCGGCATGGCGGCTATGTGTACGGCTTCCGCCACAGTCTTTACGCATACCGTCATAAGATGACGTCGGCCTTTCCAAGCGCATATCTGTTAGCGCACAGCTGATGACGCAGCCGCCAGCGGTTCTGCTTCGGCAAGCCAATCCAATCCAACTCGCTGCCACACACAGCAGCAGCTTTCTCCAGGATCGATAGCTCACAGGAGAGTGACAGCCGCTGGAACAGTTTGGGGAGGTTTTGGTGCTGGAAGCTCGAGCCGAAAGAAAGCAGACGAGGAAAACGACAAAAGTCAAATACTGCTCATTTGGTTCCTTCGCGCCCGTTGTGCATTTAGTGCATTTAGGCAAAGCTCTTTCTTGGCCACTATTCCTTTCAAAGTGTGCTCCTACTGCGAAACGTTTCTCGCTTTCGACAAGGCGCCCATACAAGTGAACGCCGTGAAAATGAGACGTCTGTCCACCGCTCTCGCGGAATGGTGGGACTAACTTCATTGCCAAAGAATGAATGGCCTTGCAGCGCACATGGGCGATTCGATAAATATGGGCAGCTTACCCGCACTGGATCTGTAACCCAACGTGCAGTGTCGACGAGTGAGCCTTGGCAGAATCTAAATATATCGAATCACGTGGGTGGCAGCACTGGCTGCAGCATCGTATGTCTTTAGCAATTCTATTTAAATAGCAGTAACATGGTTGGTCTCAGTGTGATCAGTACGATGATCGCCACCACATTGAAACTGATCTTATTGTAGTGCGCCAACGTTGCGGCTGGTCGCTGCTCCTCGGCGTGAGTTAGAGCGTTAGTGTTTTCGCCTTTTGGGCACCATGAAAAGCGTGATGTAGCTTTACGCGACAGCATTAAGCTGCCGTTCAGCGAAGAAAACGCCGTAGTTGGCGCTGGCGCTTGAGAAAATCCCGAATGATTGAAAGGGTCGTGGCGGGAAACGTTCAGCTTTGGAATGACAATCGATTTAACTAAATAGAGTTTCTTTCCCATTACCCGGTCGTAACATAATTTAAATGTCATTATAATATGTAACGATTTAAAGTAAGCTAATTACGCTGAAAAGGCAATTTCGATACTTAGTTCGGAATCGAACCCTTGGGTTGCGAGTCAAACACGCTACCCCTAGGCCACTGAGGCACCTTCGTTCGACTTGGTTAAATCGAGACATTGTTTGTCCTGTGGTGTATCAAGTGGTTTAGTTCGCCTATTGATCTACGCAAATGAGTGTCTGAAAACAAGTAGTAATTAAGAAATTAGGAAATAACCATTAACACTGTTGTGTCATACCTTTAGGGTGGTGCTTAACTGTCCCCCGAATTTTTGTATCCTTCCTGAAGAGCTTACCATACGATCAGGCTGCATTCGCTTCTCATGCTTGACGCCAGTGACTCGTAACGTTACTTATCGGATAGATACTGTGTTCTTCGCTTATCACCATGATAAGCTTTCGTGCCCCTCGTCACTTCTGACTAGTCCGCGACTTCTACCGGGTTTCACGGAGCACGAGTTGCTGTTTATATGCTTGCGTGATTGTTGTAGCTTATGAATTTCAGTTTTGAAGTTACATCTACATTGTAATGACATTAAATTATCAACTATATTATAGAAATGTGTTCGGGTGGGACACTCGTCATCGAAAGCTCCCGTGTAATAGTTTATGGTATTAGTTTTCGCAGTGTAAAAACGTTTTTGGTGAATGATAATTCATGATCTTACATATATTTGCTCTTCCAATTGCGCCTGTCTGGCCCTTGAGATGGGTGCAATGAAATGGTCGCACATAATTGCGCTTTTGAAATGACTTGGGACACAACACAGGGACGACACAAACACTGGTGCGCACCAGTTGCACAGCAGTGCTTGTGTCGTCCCTGTGTTGTGTACCAAGTCATTTCAAAAGCTCAATTATGTGTGATCATGTTAACTACAAACTAGCCCAATTTTAAACCCCATTAATGCAATAAAGTGTTCGGTTCAACGTAACTTTTGGCCGGTGCTGGTCGAGGAACGAGTTTACAGTCGCCTACTCTACAACAGATGTTTCGTAGCCCGAGGAGTGGCATTGAGTTCGTAAGAGCAGTAACCTCTCGTCTGCTCTGAAGGTAGTCAATTTTGTGATAGGCAGATGACGATCCTATCGATGGTATCGAAAGCCGCTTGGATTATGCTGATTTCATCTGAACAACGGTCGCCATGTTTTTCTCTTTTGCGATCGAATTCGAGCTTAGTGAGGATGTTCTTACACACGCTTGGCCAGCGCGTTCCAAGCATAACTGCCGTTCTTTGCGACGTCCCTTTGATGCGGCATTCCAGCCGTTAAACGAACCTTCCTGGTCGCTATATGAGCGTGACGGTAATGCGCGCTTTGGCAGCCATCGACGTAAGAAACGGCGTCTCGGGAGCGGAAGTTGTTATTGTTTTGCTTTTCCAGCCAAAACAACAAAAATAATTCTGGCCCATTCTGGGCAACGACATACTTAGAATGACCATTGGGCTCATTGTGGGTTTGTTGGTGCTGAATACTCCTTTCGTTTTATTTTCGTTTCATGAACAAAATGGCCTGGAAAGCTAGCCGTTGCTCTACAAATTCTGCCTGCGAAAATTGTAGCTCGCTCGGGGAATTTTCCTTTTCGAGGCAAACAGTTTGGCCCGACCGTGTTATGAAGGAGGACGCGCTCGATCTTTTGCGGGCAAGTGGATGATACAGGAAGCGAGGCCCAAATAACGGGGCGTCTCCCTCCGGAAACCGGAGAACTAAAACAGTGTCCTCGCGCCCGGTCACTATGTCCGAAAACAGCAGGCAGTTATTTGGCTCGGATTCCAGAGTGCACCGAATGCAATGTGCTATTCAATTGAAACGCCCATGGAAGCTTTCTGTCTATTGCTATCGCAAAACGCCTAAAGGGGTCTCTGAAAAATGTAATAGTAACACTGGCAAAGGCGTGGAGTCTGCGAGGACTTTTTGTTCGAGGCGCTTTTATTACAAGCTTCCTTCTAACCCCAAGAATCAAAACTCCCGGACGCAACCATGCGCATGGGAATGGTAGTTGCGATTCGTAGGTGATGTGAATATTGCCAGGAAGAATTGGAACAAGTTTCAAAGCAACGCTAAAAGGCGTACTTTCGGAACGAAAAAGGGTGCGCGCTGCGTAAACATGGCGTTCCATTTGCGGCTCTTCGAACGTAGCAGCAGTCCCGTGGAATAACCGAGTCATTTCAGGCCAGAACGGGGAGGATGAAGCTATTAAAGGAGCTCTGCGGACAAATTGAAGTTCTAATGTATAAATAGTCCTTATAACTAAGCGCTATAAGCAGTTACAGACTTATCGACTCTATTGCCTTCCTATACATATATCCTTTTATATATTCAAAGTCTATAGACTGTCTATAGACAAAAGTCTTCTAAGTGTATGGGCATAAATCTACAAATTGTCTCTAGACCGTCTACAGGGTAATGTATTGTCTAGAGCCTAGTCTATACGATTTGTATATAGAAAGTCTATAGTCCACTTTTTTTTTTTTTTTACTGAATGAACAGTCTCATAAACTTGACGAAAATGACACGCACTGGACCAACTTAATGCGGCTAATGACACCCGTGTACTGATGAAGAGTTCGTAAATCCGGGTGGGTTTCCTGACTAAGGAAGAAGCACAGCTTCGTGTTATTTTCTCTAATGACGTCAAGCCAGGCCGTGAACTTGCAGGTCCGGTGCTGACGATACAGCATAAGATGACAGATGATCCCCGTGGTTCGTGCAGGCTCCTGTTTACTCTGACGTGTAATTCACATGTTTCTTGAGGTGCCGAATGATGTTTGACTCTTTTAAAGCCTCCGATTGCACACTTAAAGAAACAGTCACCTTCGTGTCTTATATTTTTCAGCGCTGTGGCTTAGTGGTGTTTGGCGTATATTCTGGGCATGCTGCTAGCGAACTAATTTGCATATTATTTGCACTGGACATCCTGCTGCCTGTGACAAGAGGGCTCGTTATTGGCTGATGTCACTTACGCAGCTCCAACCGATAAACCGGCAAAAAAAATGTCTGACGTGTCCAGCATAATAGGTTAATCTGAAAGTTAATTGGTCACACACCTCTAGTTCATTGCAGCCATTTGATATCCGGTAAAGTGTCGCTATTTGGAAACTTTTTTTTTTCATATTTCAAGACATTCAGACGACAACATATATAAGTATTGGAGTGTTTAAACCTGCCACACCAAAGCCCTTCATGGTACATTTACACCGATTACTGGAATATGATTATCGCAGAACGAACGGTGCAACAAAACCTGGAAAAAACATTTATCTGTCATATCGATCCAGCTTTGGAGATTTTTCGTTCATATCCTCCATTCGAGCTGCAGCCTTCACGATGGTCAATCCTCGCGCCACCATTCGGCTATCAGAAACACGATCAGGAAACCAGGTTTGTCTTGACGTCAGGCTTACGGGTGGTCATCAAATATTAATGACCAAGTTCATCGTGGAGAACACTTCTGTAGTAGATTGTTTTGTGACGCCCTTTCTCCTCACCCTTTGGTAGAACCATCTGGTCGTTCTTTTCACATCAAAGCTTAAACTTAAACTCTAACTCTTAAGTTAGACTTCAAGTATAACCTGGCTGTACAGGTGCCGTCAAAAGTAAATGGAAGGCAATAATAACGAAAAATTTAATCATTCCCCCCCCCCCCCCCCCCCCAAATTCATGCATCTTTAAATACATATGTGCAGCCTAATTGTGATTTTGCGGGTTGCACTGTGCACCAACAAACATAGACTATTCTGCTTTAGATTTAAAGATATTAAATTTTTTTGACAAAGTCGCCTTCCATTTACTTTTGACGGCGAGTGTACACCGAAAGCTTGCAGGATGCAAACTTCACGTGCTCTTTCGGCGTCCATTCGACTTGTCGTTTTCAATATGTGACCCTTTTCCTGGTCAAGTCCTCTTTTACGCAGTAAGATGTTTTCCTATATAAATTTTTCACTTTTATTTGAATGCCAGCATCTCCTCTTTACTGCATGTTTCCATCTGCCTTCGCTTTTAGCGGCCTAATAATCAAGCACAGTTCTTCGTGTCAGCGCCTTCTTTTCTTTTTGCAATAAACCAATTTCAAAGCCAGTTACGGTTTTCAGGACCTAACCCGCCACGATTGCAGTTTCCGAAACTAAAAAAAAAATGGAGAAAAAAAATGAATATGCATCCAGTGCCGGTTGGTAACTCCTTTGCGTACGAAATCACAGACACTGCACGCTAGACGCGCACTTCAAAGTCGCAATAAAATTAAATTAAAGCGTATCGCTCCCGCGACATCGAAATACCCTTCGGTGGAGCTGTATTCGCTGTTTGCTGCAGGCAGACTCGTAGGCGTTTTTGAACATAACAGGTTTACAGCCTGTAATCAGCCGCTACATAGCAACAGGAGCGCCAACGACAATTTCCGCATTGTCTTGCTTTTTCGTCTTCCGAAAGATAGCGAGGATTTCATGAGGTCTGTCGTACCGTAATCATAAACGCTGTGTGTGTCTTGTGTCATGATTGTGGTTAGGACAAAGCCACTCATGATTAGGTCATGAGTCTTATCTGTGTTAATAAGAGGGATTGTTAATTATTCAAACCTTGCTGTGTCTTCTGATTTCACAGCCATTCAGGCTCGACTAACATTATATGGTGCTTGTGCCTCCTGAGAACGGCCTCTGTTTATTTTTTGCCTAAATATTTTATCTTTTATTTCATAAAAAGTTATAGTTCAGTATTTCAGTTGAAATTCTCCTACTTTTAGTAGCTTTGGAGCAGATCGTTGCCAGTGTTCTAGGGAGCCCTGTCCAGGAACAAAGGATTCGGCAACAATTACGAAGTTTTCTGATTATTCTGTATTTTTTCATTCAGCAGACATCAGTTTAGGTGTGCTCGCGATACCGGATACAGGTTGATTACCAAGGCTGCAGTTAGCGAAAATTTGTCCTCGTCGATTTTTCTCTCCGGCGTTGAAACACGAGCAAAAGTTTATACGCACACACGCACACGCACACACACACTTAGCAGTTAACGGTTGGCGCTTAATTATGTCAAGGTTTATAAAAATTGCATGCTTGATCCATACTCGCAACATTTCGTAAGAGCAGACGCAAACTTATGCACAGTAAAAGAGCATAAAATGCGGTTTTGTCACTGTTAGCTGGATTTCTGCGACAAAATCATCATAGCTGCCTTTTGTATTCGCACAGCAAAAGGGCTGTGCGAATGCAAATATTTCTAATACGAATAGTTATCATCGAATATCTGATAATACAGCGTAACTGTATTTTCACGATGACGTTTCTTTTACACATGCAAGGACGTTTAATTGTATTCAAGAACGGGCCAGTGAACGTAACTCTGAGGCCGAGGTTCACGTCTGCGAGATCGCAGGTTGCAGCTTGCTTTGTACAATGCGATGACTGGCCTGTCACGATAGTAAAGCTTCCTGTTTCGGAGCAGAAAAGCATCATGCCCTCAATGATAAGAAATCCTGAATTATCTAGAATAAAAAAAAAAGGTCATAAAAATGCCACACGCTGTCATGTAAAAATATATCATGTAAGAAAAAGTAAAAAATATTGTGTTTGTGAATGCATTTTCTGTTATTCGATTTTCTCAAATATTCGAACCAGTTCCGATATTCTAAATACTTATGACGCTCTTTCGAACCTAGAACAAATACTAAATGCACAGTATTCGATTCGTTACAAAGGTGTTTAATCGAAGCATAGGTCGGTGGACGTTGATTGAAGCGCGTCAGGATAGACCCACTCACAGGCGTCACTCAGGATCCCGACTGCATTACGTCTACCTCTTCGCAGCGCCGCTTGCACTACTGTCGGTCGGTCCCATTACAATTACTCTCCGCCGAAAAATGAGTTATCCTGGCGACTTACCGGGAGGATAGAATGGGCGGATCATTATAAGGCTTGAGTAGGTCGACGTGCACAGTTTCGCGCCCGCAGCGATGGTCGTCCGGAGATGGGTCAAGGGGCTCAACTATGTAATTCACGGGAGAAATTTGTTGTAGAACGCGGTAAGGTCCGTGATAGCCAGAAAGCAGTTTCGTGGCCAGGCCTGGAGTGGAGGAAGGCACCCAGAGCCAAACGAGTGCGCCTGAGAGATATGACACGGGAAGGTCCCATGAGTCCCGACGGTGCTTCTGGTGCCGCTGGAGCTGTGTGGTGAAAGAGCGCGAAAGTTGCCGACATTCTTCGGCATACACGTGAGCTTCGGAAAGGGATGTGGTCTCGGAAGGCTCGGGACGGTAGGGAAGGATGGTGTCCATGGTGGATGTAGGCTCTCGACCATATATATAACAGGAAGAAAGGGGAGAATCCCGTCGTTGTCATCGTAGCCGCATTGTACGCTTACGTTACGAAAGGAAGTACTTTGTCCCAGTTGTAGTAAGCGGCGTTAACGTACTATGGGGTACGAAATTCTCCAGGACGCGCGACAAGTAATTTTGGCTAATAGCTGTCATGCTTCTTAGCGATCACATGCTAACACTAGCACACATAACAGCACCCGAGACCGACTTTCCCCTCGATACGTATGTCTCCAGCCCGTGGCTAATCACAGAGCTATCAGCTTCTGTTCCCGATGACGCGTCCTGGAGACTTTTGTGTGCTACAATACATGGCGAGCATGTCACTGAGAGTGCGATTGAACCTCTCCGTCATGCCGTTAGTGTGGGGGCGATAGGCGCTAGCACAGCGATGAACTATTTGGCATTGCTTTAGCACCGCCTCGACGGCATCCGAGAGGTAAACACGGCCGCGGTCACTTAGCAGTTCTTTTGGGGCGCCGTGACGAAGAAGAAGACGGTGTGGGATGAAAGAAGCTCCATCCTGTGCGGTGGCAGATTGAAGAACAGACGTTTCTACGTAGCGAATGAGGTGGTCAACGGCCACGATGACCCAGCGGTTGTTAGCCGAACTCGTTGGAAGCAGGCCATAAAGTTCAATGTCGACGCGGTCAAAGGGTCGGCCAGGGGAGGCTTCCTGCGACGTTAACAAGCGGTATATGACCGAATGTACTGACATGTGAAGCGGTACGTGCCTCGCCAGTAGTATCGCAGACGCAGGCGAGCATACGTTTTCAGTACACTGGTGCGGCCGCGCTGTGGATCGGCGTGGAAAGAGGCGCAGATCGCAGCACGGAGGTGGCGAGAGTTCATCAACAGCCACTTCCGCGTGTCGGAGAGGTAGTTACGGCGGTGTAAAAGGCCGCAAAGCGGTGGGCTTCGCGGGGAACAGTCCGGGACGAAGAATGCGGCGAGGGAAAGACAGGAAGGTGAAGAGCGAGGCTATCCAAGGATCCTGCAGTTGTTCGCAGAGCATATGAGCGACGTTAAAAGACGAGCAATCCTAGGCACAGACGAGAGAGAGAGAGAGAGAGGGAAAGGCAGGGATGTTAACCAGAAAGGATTCCGGTTGGCTACCCTGCACAGGGGAAGGGAATGAGGGGAATTAAAGAGGAGAGAGAGAAGTAAAGGGAAATAATCACAGTCTGTCAATTAAGGCAGTCGCTCTCAAAAAGCGAAAGAGTGCCTTGTAAGCCTTGATGGCAGTTGACTGTTGTGGCCACGGACCGAGGATCTTGGCCTCTGTGAAAGGGCGAGGGTCCAGGCGGTCCAGAGCACATCGCAGCTTATGTCTTTCGGCTACAAAGGCAGGGCACTCACACAAGATATGGGTGATTGTCTCATCACAGGCGCAGTTCACGCAAGAAGGGCGGTCGGCCATCGCGATCCGGAAAGCATACTTATTCGTGAAGGCAACACCGAGCCATAGACGACACAGTAGTGTTGCTTCACGACGCGCTACATTACACGGAAGACGGAGGCGCAGTCCAGGGTCCAAAGTCCTGAGGCGACGGTTGCACAACTCACCAGAGTTCCACGCTGAAAGTGTGAGCTCCAGCCTCAAGGAACGAAGCCCACACGCTGCGTCAGCTCTCGTTACAGGGATTTTAACGGGGATGCCGTCATTGTGGGCAGAACGGGCAGCTTCGTCAGCCTGGTGATTGCCATGAATACCGCAGTGGCCCGGCAGCCACTGGAAAATTATGTTATGTCCTTTCAATGTGGCGTCATGGTAGAGCTTGCGGATTTCGGCAACGAGTTGTTCGTGTGACCCACGGCGTAGTGCAGTTTGCAGGCCTTGAAGGGCTGCTTTAGAGTCGGTGAAAACTGTCCAGTCATGTGCAGATTCCTGACTAATGAACTGAACTGCAGCCCGTAGGGCAGCTAGTTCTGCACCAGTTGAAGAGGTGAGATAGGTAGTCCTCACCTTCATTAAAATAGACCTAGCCGGTATCACCACAGAGCCAGCAGAGCTTGTTGAAGTCACTGAGCCATCTGTGTAGACATGTATGCGGTGTGTATGGTTAAAATGCAAATGATGCAGTGTCAGTTGCTTGAGAGCAGGCAATGATAAATCAGATTTCTTATTAATTCCAGGAATAGATAGGTGCACCCGGGGTTCATGGAGACTCCATATGGGTGAGCATGATCTTGATGGGTGGGCGAACTGCGAAGGAAGATAGGCACGGTGAGCTTGAATTACATTGGCAAATGCAGTATGTGGTCTGAGTACGGGAAGAGCTGCAAGATGATGACTCGGAACTCGCGTGAGGTGCCGAATGTGTGTTCTCATGGTTTCAACAGCAATGTGTGAAGTAACAGGATGCTCCCCAGCGACAAGAATAGTGGCTGCCGTTGAGGCACATTTAGGTAGCCCAAGGCAGATTCGTAGAGCTTGCGCTTGAACACTTTGAAGGGTCTTAAGGTTTGTCTTTCTGATATTGTTTAAAATGGGAAAGCTATACCGCATGTATCCCAGGAACAGCGAACGGTACAGTTGAAGCATCGAGCGTACAGATGCACCCCAGGACTTTCCCCCGAGGAAGGAGAGAATATGAACAATCGCTGTCAGTTTCTTTCGCATGTCGTAAAGATGGGGACTCCACGAGAGGTTCCTATCGATAACAACGCCAAGGAAGCGATGGTTTTTCTCATAGGGAATGGCGTTGCCATTAATATATATGGGGTAACTTGTCATTTTTTTTCGCGTGAACGCCACGAGGGAACATTTCTCGGTTGAAATATTTAGGCCCTGCTGACGAAGGTATAACGTCAGTATCGTTGCCGCCTTTTGTAGTCTCGCACGAACTTGGGGACGGGTCACGCTTGATGCCCAAATACAGATATCATCGGCGTATATTGAGATCTGGACTGATTGTGGCAATGAGTCAACCAGGCCGACGAGAGCTATGTTGAAAAGTGTTGGGCTCAGCACTCCAACCTGCGGGACTCCGCGCGAATTTAGATGCGAAGAGGTTGGTCCGTCTTCAGTCTGGACAAAACACGACCTCCCTGACAAATAGCTGCGTATCCAGCTGAACATGCGGCTTCCAATCTTAGCAGCTTCTAATGCGTCCAAAATGGCCTGATGCGTTACGTTGTCGTAGGCGCCCTTGATGTCCAAGAATAGTGCCGCAGTCAATCTTTTCAAGTTTTTTTGGTGCTGGACGGACGATACAAGGTCAACCACATTGTCAATGGAAGAGCGGCCACGTCGAAACCCAGACATAAATGCAGGGTAAATTTGGTATCGCTCCAGGTACTATTCCACGCGTGTTAACAACATTCTTTCCATGACTTTCCCGACACTGCTGGAGAGTGCAATTGGTCGGTATGCTGAAATGTCGAGTGGTGATTTTCCCGGTTTAAGGAGTGGTACGCGACGACTGGTCTTCCATGCATTAGGAACTATGCCCTCGCACCATGACTTGTTGTATGTGTCCAGAAGAGCCCGTCGAGCCTCTTGGCCAAGGTTGGCGAGCGCGGAGTATGTCACACCATCGGGCCCCGGCGATGACGACCTTCTGCAACAAGCCAGCGCAGCGTCAAGTTCCTCCATGGAGAACAAGTTATCCATTCGTGAATCCTGCGAGGGTGGAACATCACTGCAGTGACAGACACAGGCACAGACGAAGGTAGAGGTTGAATCGCATGGGAGCGGTGAACGGGAAAGGGCGTCGGCGTCAGACTACTTGCGTCAGCGATAAATGACCTGAATATCAAACTCCTGGAGACGTAAAGCCCAGCGGGCGAGCCGGCCAGAGGGATCTTTGAGCGAGGACAACAGCCAGCAGAGGGCATGATGGTCGGTGACGACGTAGAATCGCTGGCAGTAGATGTAAGGGCGGAACTTAGCGATCGCCCAAATGATGGCGAGGCATTATTTTTCAATGACAGAATTGTTGGAGTCCGCCTTAATGAGGGCGCGGCTGACGTGAGCGACTACATATTCCGGATACCCAGGCTTTCGTTGGGCAAGAACTGCGCCCAAGCCCACGCCGTTTGCGTCAGTGTGAATTTCTGTTAGACAGTCGGGATCAAAATGTCCGAGTACCAAATAGGAGACAATCAGGTGACGTAAAAACGCAGCATCGCAGGTTGGTGACCAGGAGGAGAGGTTCGGGCTGCCGACGAGAAGCTGCGTTAAAGGGGCGATTATAGAGGCGAAATTGTGCATAAAGGGGCGGAAATATGAGCGCAAGCCTAAAAAACAGCGAAGTTTTTTTAATGGTGGTCTGTTTGGAGAAATCAGAGACGGCGCGAAATTTGGCAGGGTCAGGAAGAACGCTACCCTTGGAGATGACATGGCCTAATATTATCAGCTTCGTGGCACAGAAGCAACCTTTCTTTAAGTTTGTAGCCCGGCTTCAGCAAGGCAAATGAGTACGCACTGAAGGCGCAGTAGATCGGAAGGGAAATCTTTTGAAAAAGCCACAATGTCATCCAGATAGCATTGACACGTTTCTCATCGTGACCCGCTGAAAATATTATCCACCATTCTTTCGAATGTGAATGCGGAATTGCGCAGGCCGAACGGCAGCACATTGAATTCATGCAAGCCATCGGGGGTGACGAATGCGGTTTTCGGCCGGTCAGCGGCAACCATCGGCACTTGCCAATAGCCGAAGCGTAACCCTTAAGACGAAAAATACTCCGGTCACTGCAAGCAGTCCACTACATCGTCGATCGGGGTAGAGCATGAATATCCTTGCGGGTAATCTTGTTGAGACGGTGGTAGTCCGCACAGAACCGGATGGAGCCATCTTTTTTCATCACCCGGACAACAGACGAGGCCCAAGGGATGTGAGATGGCTGTATGATGCCACGCTGAAGCATATTGTCGACACTGTCACGGATGACGCGGAGCGCAGTGGACGAAACTCGGTACGGCCGTTGGCGCAAGGGGGCGTGCGTATCGGTGTCAATTTCTTGACAGACGTCCAACAAGGAAGGTTGGGGAGCGTCGAAAGACATGCTGAAACGCGCCCAGCGTCGGCGCTCTTGGCAGTTTACAAAGCTCTCCCCTGTCCTTTCTTGCTATCACTCCCCTCTATCCCTTTCATTTCCGCCGGCTGCCGCGGCCAGCAACACTCTTTTGCTTGACCTTTTTTATTTTATTATTTTTTTTAATAGACCGCTGCCACCACCACCACCACGCCAGAACCGGTCTGCCCAAGCGCAGTGCAGGAGACGTCAGCGAACCTCAGCGAGGCGCCGATATCTGTCCGTGCTAGATATCAGCGCCAGCGCACGGGCGCTCGCGTACGCTTCGGAAGCCGGGTCCGGTTTACAACAATCGGAGGCCGACGGGAGTCTCGGTGACTCTTTTCGTCATGGCTTGAGCCTCTTTCGGGTTTCCCGAACTTTTCTTCGCGGTTTAATTGGTTCTTTTAGCGCTCCCAAACCCCTTTTCTTCACGGCTTGAAATTCTTTCCCTCGACTCGAGAGGGGGAGCGAGCCAGCACCAGTGACATGGAGATGCATGCCCCTTTTCGACGCCCGTTCTGGCGTACGCCCAGGAAGTGCGGAAGGTCGGTAGCGATGGCGTGATGAAAGACGGCGACGGGAAGCAATTCGGGCGCAGTCCCACAACAGGCCGGGGCAGCAACCTGGGGACAGGCACGGTGATCGGAGAACTCAGAAGCGAGAGCAGGGTCCAGGTCTTCAATACAGCCCAAGCATTCGCCGCGAAGAACAGACGATAAGCAAGAAAATGGGTTGGAGACATTGATGCAAAAGTGTCCATCGGAAATCGCGAGAACAGCGAAAGGAAGCAGAAGACGGCGAAGGCGGATGGCGGCAGCGGTGTATGTGAAAGAAAAGGGATGTCGAGGGAAGGGTTAGGACGGAGCGGGACGAGGGCCGAAGAGAATGGAGGTATGTCGGTGTTGGCAGCTACAAGAAGCTTAGCGGGGCGCACACAGGTCGCACAATGAAACGTTATACATGGGAGAAGGCGCAAGTTCAGCCTGGGCACAATCAATCACTGCACGGTGGGTCGAGGGGAAGTCGCAGCCGAGGATGACATCGTAAGAGCAGTCACGCAGTACAACAAACTCGATGGTATAGGCTACGTCGTTGATAGAAGCGCGTACCGTGAAGGCTGCGATGGGATGGATGCATTGCGAGCTGGTCGTACGGAGCGAAAAGTCAGAGAGCGGCATCGGCACTTAACGTATTTTGCGGGGAAGGGCGTCACTCTTCACCGACATGACAGCGCCTGTGGTAACGAGCACATGAACGGGAACGCCTTCAGCAAACACTCTAATCACGTTAGCGGGAGGAAACGGAGGACTTAACGAGTTCGCAAAATACGCAGCTCTTTGCTCTCCGGAACTATACGGTATTCAGTTTTCCTGTGGCAGGGGATCCGAGCGCCGAAGTATTGGAGGGATGGAATGTCGACGAGGTGGCGACGAGCGGCGAGTAGGGTACTGTGGGTGAGGTGTAGACGAGCCAAAGAGGCACTGGGCAAGGGCGGCTCTGGATCATATATCTGTACGGGTGCACATCACCCCCAGAACTAGGCGAGCGCTGACAGCAAAGACGTGCGACGTGATGCGGAAGTCCGCAAGCGTAGCAGATGGGCCGACTGTCGTAATTACGCCAAGGGTTCGCAGGGTGTGGTCGGGGTCGAGGAAACGGGGCTGGCTGAGGTGGCACGGACAGAGGTAGAGCATAATAGGCAGGACTGCTGCGGTACACATGTGTGGTGAGGGAGCACGGTGTCCGGGTGGCGGCTTCAGCATAGATGAGTGGTGCGGCCACAAGTGGAAGCGGAGGGCTGCAGGGCAGGACTACAGCGACCTGCTCCTGAACAACACAGTCGGCGCAAGGGAGCGGGCTCGGTCGGCAGTAGGTCAGACGGGTTCTCGAACGTGATGCAGAAGAGAAAGCTGGCGGGCGACTTCCTCGCATATGAAATCTTTGACGCGCTGCATGAACAGGAATTGCTCAGAATTCGAGGGACCAAGGGCCAAGCCAGCAAGACCCTCGGTAGACGAACCAGACTGCCGCTTAGAAGTGTGTTGCTTGCGTAACTCGTCAAAGCTTTGGAACAGCTGGATGACGGTACTGACAGAGGTGGGGTTCTTCGCCAGGAGCATTTGGAATGCGCCATCGGCGATCCCTTTAAGAATGTGGTTAACTTTGTCTCGGACATCGAAGGGCTGACGCGCTTGCATAAGTCAACGATGTCTTCAATATATATCGTGAGAATTTCGGCCAGTAGCTGAACTCGAGCACGGAGGCGTTGCTCGGCACGGATTTTCCGCATGGCGGGACGACCGAAAACGTCGGCGAAGCTAGTCTTAAATGAGGACCAGGTTGGAAGGTCGGCTTCATGGTTACGAAACCACAGGTTGGCTACTTCTGCGAGGTAGAAGAGGACGTTGCTCAATTTCACAGAATCGCCCCACTGATTGTAATTGCTGACGCGCTCATAGAGGCCAGCCAGTCGTCGACGTCATGGTCGTCCGTACCACTGAATAGAGAAGGGTCGCGCTGGCGTTGCACCACGGAATAGAGGACGGTGGCAGGGAGGGGCGACAATGGTTGGCTCGGACCGTCTGGCATGGTGGCCGGGGCGGGTGACGTTCGGTTCCGAAGTGAAAAGGTGTTTATTCGGAGCTCAGGTTGGTGGACGTTGATTGAAGAGCGTCACGACGGACACACTCCCAGGCTTCGTTGTTGTTGTTGTTCAATGTTGCCTCTGAAACGATGGCACATACCCACGGTGGCGGATTGAGCACGGTTTGGTGGAGATCCAAATAGGAGAAAATTCATCCAGATTTATCTCAAGCGGCTCATAAATAAAAGCTTAGAAATCTGGGAAAACGAATAACGAATTCTGAGAGATTTTGAGGAGATTGGAATGAACAACAAGGAGGTGAGGGTTAAAATAAATACCTTAAAAAATAGTAATCATGAATAAATTTCAGAATGGTAAAGGGAAAGAAGAGCTCGCATACAAATCTTCTGGTCTCGATAACATACCTGTGAAGAAGCTCACACACCAGCTTACGGACATGCCCTTTGACGGTTGCATCCAAGGAGAGGAGGACGGGGAAACGTAAACGGTAAGCCTAACTGAGCGAGGGGAATTTGCAAATACTTAATTCTCTGCCGTTCAAACCGCCGGCAGGAGAGGATGAAATGGTCTAAGGATTCAACGTCCCTCAGGATCCCATCCGCACTTCGTCTACCTCTTCGCAGCGCCGCTTTAACTGCTGCCGGTCGGTCCCATTACAACGTATTCGATTTCTTAAAATATCCACTCAGTGCGAGAAAAAAAAAATCAGCCGACGCTGAGGCAGCGATCGAATATCGAGCGTTAACACACCTAACTTCTGTCACCGGTTCGAATCCCTGCAGCGAGCTAGACTCTAGCTTAACTAGTAAGTTTATGCTGAGCGAAACGCGAAATCGTATGCCACCATCCCGAACCCTCTGCGACAACGGTTGAGCCGCAGCTTGTTCATATGAAGATTCATAAAGAATTGGAATTTGGGCTACATACGTCGTCGGTTCGAATACCAGCTGCGAGCTAGGCTCTAACTTGACTAGTAAGATCATGCCCCTTGAATCATCTATGGATGTAATTTAGTCAGGAAAGATAAGCAAAAGAAGGTTGAGTGTGACGCTAACCACAAGAACAAGTTTGTACATTGTAGATCGAAAGGAATCTATGAGAATATGCTCCGCTGAGGCAACGTGTATGTTGGGAAAAGGGGCCGCTGCATCAACATGAGATTATTAGAGCATGCCAATTCCTCAGCTGACTCACGCGGGCAGCATCTGCCTAAGCACTGTGAGACGTGCAAGCATAGAGTAATATAGAAGTAAAGAGCGGACACTCCCGTAGGCCCCAGCGGCCGACTTTTGTGCACAGCGCACCTAGCGGACCCGGGGAAACGCACTGGCCTCAGAGATGATAGGCTTAAACAGGAATCTTGGAGGCTCTACTGTCAAAACCTGGTGGTGGGCATCTGCCCTTGACGCAGCTTTGTTGCCTCTTTGGAAGTGCTTAGGAAGAGCCGCCGCCTTTAAGGCCGACAGCTGCAGCTTCTTGTTGGACAGTTCACGGGGTGGAAGAAACAACCGTCGCAGCACCACAGCAGTACACAAAACGGACGTGCCCACGAAGCTTGCAGACGCCGCAAAAAAATACAGCCGCTCACACCGTCGGTCCGTCGCACACTGCCGCCTGGGCGTGCTTGCCCGTTGGCTTGACGCACTTAAAAGACGCCGCTGTTGCTGACGTAACTGCGGCCGTAGGCGCGCAGCGCACGTCACTGCAAGCCAAGATATGCCAAGACCATACTCTTTTTCCTTTTTTTATTTGCACGTTCAGTGCCATCTGGCGGAAACGGGGAAGCGCCGAACTCGGCCGCGAAAGGGCCCGAGTGTCCGCTCTTTACTTTTATGTTACTCTATGGTGCAAGCATGATGACCACAAATAATGCACTCCGGTTTTCGGCAGTTTACCGGACACGCGAGGGAAAAGAAAGAACGCGAAATTCTTGAAGCCTTGGAAATCGCCAGATAACAAATGCGTTAGCGAGGCGTCCGTCCACTTGTGCCCCAAGGAGTTGGAATTTCTCGGGTTTACGAGATGATTACGTTTTTTTTTGTTTTTTTTTTGTGTGTATGTGGTTGGTGCACATGCGCCTTGTCGTTGATGGAAGGAGGCGTTGGTGCAATAAACCAGTTCTTAGTCTGCGCTCGCCCCGTGTGCTTCTCCTCGCTTGTCCCGTCCTTTTATGCGCACTTCTTGCTTTTATAACTTCTGTCGAACAGGAGCATCAACGCTATCGGGTTAATATACATCCATCGCGGCATTGTAGTCGCGCGTGACCACTAAATAATTTGTAATTGAATTTCTTCTTGACGCTGTTTCTGTTTCGCTAACCGAATGCTGGTTATGACGTGTACTTGACCTTTAGGTCACGAGAGGCATGAAAAAAACGGCAGTACAACTGCTAATGCATCGTTTTTTGCTCTAGATCTTAAAGCAGGCTGGATTTAGTGTTGTAACGAATTAAAACAACGTATCAATGTCTATATAGCACGTTTTCTTGTACTTCACCGCACGTGACTTATAGGCCAAGTATACACTATACAGCCATTGTTCAGTTGATGAAACCGAAACGAAACAGCATGAGAAAATAAATTCAGTTATAAATAAATCAGCTGTCGTAGACTAATACCAAGCGGTGACCGATGTGTCCTAATGTCTAACGCATCGTTTGAAAGAAGAAAACACGCACCTAAAGTTAGGCGCCTACTGTCCTTTAAGAACATGAGAAAGGACATTCCAAACAGGCGTTACGGCTGTGAGTCTAAGCCGTAGTTTTGCTATAAACTGTTCTTCTGGTCAGAAGGGTCAGTTGGCTGAGCCATCCCGCTTTGGGTGTGCCATTTCTATGCTTCTTTTCTCGTGAAGCGCTGGCTGTCCCGACACGTTTATGTCCAACCAGCACTTCTTAGTAGCGTGCATTAAAGAGCTCCTTCTCGTCCTGCCGCGCCGCGGTGGCTCAGTGGTTATGGTGTTCGGCTGCTGACCCGAAAGACGCGGGCTCGATCCCGACCGCGGCGGCCGAATTTCGATGAAGGCGAAATTCTAGAGGCCGGTGTACTGTGCGATGTCAGTGCGCGCTAAAGGATCCCAGGTGGTCGAAATTTCCGGAGCACTTCACTAAGGCGTCTGCCATAGCCTGAGTCGTTTTGGGACGTTCAACCCCTATAAAACATAAACCAAACCTTCTCGTCCTAGACAAATTCAATTCATGTAAAAACCCCAATTCTGAGATGGCTTTCCAACTGATTTTGCGATCGTATCTGCAAGATCGCGTGCTTAGCCTGAAAGCCTCGTCAACCGAGCGCTAAACGTGAGAAACTGCTCTTTTCTAGGCAAGCAGTAAGGACATGTGCCGTTTCTAGGCCTTCTCGCAATCAACTCGATGGCCGATTCCATGGCCGACAGTGTACGAAGCACGCGATGGTGGAATTGAGGTCCGCTATGGATATTACTTCGGCCGAAGGGTAGCGCGTCCAGCTCGCGACCCAGGGGGGCATCGATTCGAGTCCCGGCTCGACCATTTTTCTTTTCAGCGGACTTTCTTCAGAGGCACTACGTAATGGCGATGAACTGACGTCAGAACCCTGTAGACCAATGAGGAATTGCGTAGCGACGTCATGTTTTGTCGTATTGCATGATCGTTGTGAGGTATTAGAAGTACCCGCGCGAGGTCCTGTGGTTGTGACGTCCGGTGGTTATGACGTCCCGATCCTGTCGACCAATGCAGACTTTCTCGAGAGGCTCTCGTTAACGTCTTAACGTTATATCTTTGAAAGCCACATGCGTCGAGCGTCGTAAAAGTGTCACCGATAGTGGACGCGCGAACGCCACATATGCGCCGCTTCTGTGAACCTCCCGGTGTCTTTGCTTGTTGATCGCCTGACGAGATGTGGGTACTTTATGCCCTTTTATATCCTGCCAGTAATTATCACCAGCGAAGTTTAAAAAAAAAAACAGACAGCGTCAACAGTGGGCACAAGAAATCAATCCCGTTCGTGGATCTGTGCTTAAAAAGGAGCTTGAAGGAGAAGCGCCGACTTCTGCTCGGTGCCAACGGACGCTTTACTCACTATGGAAGCGCGATCATTTACAATGTTCTGTCTTGAAATTTTCAAAAAAGCAGACTAACACTTGCCGTGGGCGTCTGTCATTTCAGCCGCTGTTGTTTGAGCGACGAAGAAGATTAATGCATTATGGAGCCAAGTGCAGTGTGTTGCATGCAATATGTGACTACTTCCTGCATGGAAGACATCACCGGTGACAGATTAGACGGTTTACCTTTGCGGGTCGCGCGTTGACGCCTGTCAGCCTACTCAGGTAAATACATGCGCAGTTACCGTGAAGGGCTTCTAAGGCGCTGTGGTGGTTTTTACCCCACTTGGAGATGAATTGTGTCGGAAAAATAAAAATAAAAACAGCTTTCTCCAGTTTCCTTGTCTGTCACGCCCAGCAATATTTACTTCGCTGTCTCTGACGGCATAGCCTTCGTTGACGGTGCCCACAGTTGCGTTTAAAAGAACACTTCCTTGATTCCTCCACGAAGAACATTAAGCGCCGGCTGCTTACTTGTATACACGCGAGATCGGAGTTGTTGTAAGCCACATCCTCGAAGACATCCTGTTTGTGGTTGGTCAAGCGTGTCACGCGAAACAAAAAGGGTGTTGCCACGAGTTAAACTGACTCGTAGGCTATTACCGGTGTTGTGAGGCTTCTAGCACAAATTTCCAGGTAAGACTCGTGGGGCGATAAAAAGCAGCAGTCTGTGCCCACCGCTTACTGCTTGCAGTAATTTAGATATTACTTTTGCGTCCAAAACTTGCTTACATATATAGTACTTCAGCTGACTCTGGTTTGTTTTTTGTTTTTGTTAAAGTATTGCATTGGTACAATGCGTATGCATTCAAGAAGGAATACCCCGGAGGGAGTGTCACGAGACAGTTTTTAGGCCTAGTAATAAAATTTCGACCACCTGGGGTTCTTTAACGTCCACTGACATCGCACAGTACACGGGCCTCTAGAATTTCGCCTCCAAAGAAATTCCAGCCGCCGGGTTCGGTCCCGGCCGCGGCGGCTGGAATTTCTTTTTTTTTTCTCTCTCAACTTCACAGTTCTGCCATGTAACGGTCTCCTGGGCCCCGTCAAGCTGCTCTCCCAGCTTTTAACCCAGGAGACCATTCCAGTTCTTTCCGGGAAAAATAAAGAATGATTGATTGAATTGATTGAAGAAGCAACCTAGGTGGGCAAGCTAGGTCGCGTGACCTTTGTGTGGTCTTCACAACCTGCCCACCGAATGGTGAGCAAACTAAACACCTTGTCAGGTGGCAGTTAAATTAATGGCTGATCGCGAGAGGTTGCTCAGGAAGAGCAACTTGGGTCGCACAGGCCCCCACCGGTGGCACCACCTGCCATCTCAGGGGCAGTGGCGCATCGCTTAACCACTGCACCACTGCTCAAGGAGTGGTGTGAGGACTCCCAGGGGCACATGACCGTAAAGTTGAGGATGACCGATTCCGCATATATGGGCATTAACTCATTAAAAGTATCGCGTCATATTCTTAAGATGGAGCTTAAGTGTCACCTCCAATTTTTCGTTCCTTTTTTCATTTCTTTTTTTTTCTGCTTGAGCAACTCGGCCTAATGCAGGACGAACAGACACAGCGGTGGAGCAACTCGGAGCGATGATCGGTGCAGATGTACAGTCTTTGTCAAAAATATACAGGCCAAGGGGTTTGCTCCCAACTCGTGTAGCGCGGCTCTTAAGCACATTTGACAGCCCTGGGCATGAGGGGGCTGAGGACTTCAGTTCCCCCCGCCTTCGGGACATTAGGGCCCCTGAGCATGGAAGAGGAGCCACGATGAAGGACTCACAAGCAGACCCCTTGGGCTGTATACTTTTGACAAAGACTGTACATGAACAAGGAACCACTTTGTTTCACTTAATCCTGATCAGCGTTACGACTGCGCGTCCCGCTGCGTACACAGGGAAACCCAAATGGCAGTTTCAGAAGAAACGAATGAAGAATGTGCACTAGAACTGCAGAACGGCTGCCCAGTCGCACAATATACGCAAGGCATCGAGGCCACAGAACGAAAGCGCTAGAGGGACGAAAAATTAGTAGAGATAAGCTTACCGACTAAGCGCATTATTCTGCGAAAGCCGGGTTGGAATTAGCGGCGTTTCCGGCTGGTACGGTCGGTCTGGCGCATGCATGCAACGAGGAGAGTATCGCTGGCACAAGCATATTTAAAAACATTTTATGCACGCGACGAGATAGCCTGGCATACAAATAGCTACTTGGCTTTGCTTTTGTACATTTCGTACACGTTTATAGATAGGTTGCTCCGCCTCACTTTTCGAGCACGTTTAGGTACTTGGCTTAACCGCTCTGTTCTTCGGCGGGTTGTGCTCCACTTTCGCGGAGAACAACACCACAGGCACCTTTGTCGCAGCTGGAACGAAGCGTAGCGTGAGCTCGACAGCGACAGCAGCGAGATACCGAAGAGGCTTCTGCGGGTTTCCCCGCCACAGCTGGATACAACTCGGGAACGAAGTGAAAAATTCCCTCATATGAGGTCATTACGTCGCGGTCAAGCACGTGTACCTGCCACAATTGTTAGCACTTGGATGTAAGGTGAAAGGTGATTTAACGCGTCGACAGGGCAATAGAGCGTTGTCATTGGTTGAAGGCTATTTGGGTGGCGGCACCTGCCGCTTTTTTCTTGAGCTGTATTCGTCTAGCTTTCTCTGCCCTGGCACTGTGGCTTCACTGATCAGCCCCACACTCTGTATCGTCACGCGCTTCTGAAGAACAAAAAGATTATTAGCCGTATAATGTCATGTGGCTTTTTGGATCGGTTCACTGCACAATTCGCGCAGCTGCCGCGACGTCTCTGCGTCTATGGTGCGTTCCTTTCAGAGCAAGAGGTCTCGGGTTCGATCCCAATTCATTTATTTTGTTTATTTCAGAACTCCTGCGAGCCTTCGAGAGGTCCTTAGGCAGGAGTGGGGCATACACAATAGAAGAAACAAAATACAAAGCAGTGAAGGCCAGATGCACATGCGGCCCGTGTGCTGTGCGATGTCGGCGCACGTTAAAGAACCCCAGGTGGTTGAAAAAAATTCCGGAGCCCCCATCGTTGGTCAACGTCGCAATGTGCAGAGCAGCAAACGCGCGTAAAAGTTTGTTCAATGCCATTTTTGGGGACATAAGGATAATTTCTATAATTTGAGAAAGCAACTGCAGGCGCACCATAGGCTTTTGCTGCACTGCGCACTAATGCGCCCTTTTCCGCACTAATCGTGTACTGGCGGTCGAGTAAACCTCCACAGAAAAACATCTTGGCCGACAGCTACAAAGCTCTTCCTTTTATAGCGATCTATACTCTGTATATGTTTCTTCTAGGTGCCACAGCAACGATCGTAGAGGGTGTGCACATATCAGCTCTTGCCGCGGTGTGTCAACGTCTTATAGCCCAGTAACACTATTCCAGTCATGAAACACGAGCAACAAGTCTTTTTTTTTTTTATAGCAGTCAGAATGTGCAAAGTTGTATAGTGGTTAATTTTGAAAAACGGCTTTGTCCACGAAGTCCGACGCTTTGTGGTTTTGTTTCGGGTAGGGAAATTGCGTTTTTCCTGCAAAATTAATTCGGATAGGTTTTTTTTTTCGCTGAAATAAAAACGTCGATCGGACGTGGATGTTCGACCTCTGATAAATCGACATGATACGCTTGTAAATAAGTTGTGACGTACAGGGGTGGCTTTCGTGGACCAGGTTCTTAGGAGGTGTACCGCAGTGACACCCGGCGGCAGCAGTTCACAGTGGAACGAGAAAATCCAACGAGGAAACGCGTACTCGTGGGCGTCGGGCCGTGCGGGGACGCCCACCCTCTTGAAGGTGCGTCTCTCTCCGATGAGCGCGCCGACTTTGCTCCGTGTTTTTGTGAATCCGGGCGGCGGAGGAAAGACGTCTTCCGACGACCAGGGCCGACCTTGGGGCCTTATGAGGGACCCGCACGGCCTCCTCCATTGCCCCCCCCCCCCCCCCTCCCCCCCCCCTTTCTCTATTTACCTTCTCGTGCCTTAAGCCATTTGGGCAGCGAAAGCCGCTCTATTATAGAAACCTCGTGTACGAGGAAGAGGCTGGCAGGGAATAACAAACTCAAGCCCGTCGTCAATTCATTCGACGCACCGGAAAGGTTTCAGGGGCGCCTCAGTCACACAGTACGAGAAAATTGAAGCCTAAACGTTCACTCAATGCGAGAGCGCCAAACGAGCATCCCGTGGTAAGGTCGAGATTTACGCTTGCGCTATTTTTTTCCTTGTCGCTAAGAAATGTCGAAACACGGTCGGTGCCGCTTACAACGGCCGCAGTTAGAACGAACGCTCGCTTATTACGAACGAGGGTGGCGCCATCGCCAAAAAATGTGTTAGAGCAATGGCACTGCGCCTCGGATACAACGAACAATTGTGGCTGCGCAACTCGGTTACAACGAACGCGAAGGCGCTGTAAACTGTCAAAAACCAGCGCTTCTTGCGCGAGCCTAAGTGTCACGCCCTCCCCACTTCCTATGGAAACAACGCGGCGACACAAGTATTCAAAACCAACAAAATTAAATAAAAAATACGACGCGTATGGAAGGCCGACAAAAATTTTTACCAGTTGCGACTGTCAGAAACGCATGCCTGGAAAGGCGGCGCTTAGCGCTGGTAGGAAGGTAGAACGGTAGCAAGTGCAGTTAACTTCGCGTTAGTGACTGTCGGTGCAGGAGCATGAACGGCAGCAACTGGGGGTCACCGTTTTTCATCGGGAAGATTCATGGCGCAGTGCTTTGGAAGCTAAATTCTTGTACGCTACATGCACGGCACAAGGACCTGAATGATGTGCGACTTTTTTTTTTTTTATTCGACGAGTATGCCACTAGGCATAAGTTTAGAAAGGGCATGAGGATGACAGCGACTGTCATCCCCATCATCATCCATCATGTTAACCAGCCGTGTAAGCTGGTTAAGTTCGACCATGACATGGCGAAACGCTGTCACGTATTCTATACAAGTGCAGGAAAGAAGGGTGCCGGCAGCTTTTTACACAAACTTGAATACTACTCAGACACATGCCTTGTGTGACATGAAAGGACATGGAAGCTTACTAATGAAAGAAAAAAGAAAGAGGCAATAGATGTGTCAGCCGGCCTTCTGTATCACTTTTATGTACATTATGAATTTATGTACGTGTGGAATACGTGAACAATGTCACCAGTGTCACCATTAAGATTGCAGTTTTTCTGCTTGTTGTGTTTTCATTTTTTTTTATTGGCAACCCTGTATGCATTTCTTCTAGGTGCCCCAATAAGGCAATAACGATAGTCGAAAGTCATCGACTCCTGTGTTAACCGTAGAAAGTCAGCCTGCGCTTTCACCGACCTAGAAACTGTTACTGCAGCCAATATGTATGCAATTATAACACGCAACACGCTCAGAAATAAGAGTGAGCTTACTTGCCTATTTACCGCTCTAAGAGGGAGCAAGAACCAAACGCTGTCATTTGTTTTTCTCTATGGACAAGAGACTTGAGACAGCTGGTGTCGATTCCGGCAGTGATTATTGGCAGTCACGCAAGCCCGGTGCAGCAGGCACACCAGGAAAAAGGCGGCGTGCCTCTCCCGGAAAGAGAGGAATAATCATTTTATTGAAGAACGCAGCTGAGGCGTTCGGTACACCTTCTAGAAGTTGCAGTGAAATACAGCTACCGGCTTGAGCTGCCCCTTTCCACCGCGCCGAAGACGTCTGCGTTCCCTCCAGGCTCCAGCTGGCTGATGAAACAAAAATGACATGGTGTTTTGACAAAATGGCTAAAATGAAAAAGTGGTCATGTGACCTTGCTATATGTGGCTATTGAATAGACAGTTCGACCCGCCGTGTTCCGCCACTGAGCTCGATGTTGCGCGTCCCTTCCCTGCTGCGGCTTCCGTGTTTATCGTGTTCGGATGGCGGCAAAATGTAAATACACCTCCGACATGACTCGTAATTCATGTTGAAATTAGAAAAGCGCAATAAAAAGACAGGGACAAGAAGAAGAAGCACGCAGGACGTGCTTCTTCTTCTTTTTGTCCCTGTCTTTTTATTGCGCTTTTCTAAGTTCAACATGTATTACCAACTCGCCCAAATTTCTGCATTGCTCGTAATTCATCTTGGCAGCTGTGCTATTTAGCTAGCTGTTTGATGCGGGTAATAAGTAAATAATTACTCATTAGCATACACCCAAGCGCAGCCATATTGCTACAAACGAAAACTACACAGGTTTTACGGAAACGGTTGAGGGAAAATTCGCCCTCGTCGAGGGTTCGGACCCGGACCACCGCCTTTCCAGGAAGGTTGTCCACCAGAGGAGCTAATCAGGAATGCTAGCAGATGGTAGGGCGATAGCGAATTTATCAATAACTCAAACTGGGAACGCGGCGTTGGTCGGATGTTTAAGTAGGAGGAGTAGATTTCTAATCAGGGAGTAAATACTCATTGGGCCATCTTGAAGGTTTATACTGGCCTACCCACAGAAAGGGAAGCTGGAATGCCCCCCCCCCCCTCCCCCCCACACACACACACATAGAGGCTGTAGCAGGGTGGGTTTGAACGTAGTAGCCTTTAAGGTAGATGCCACAATTGGAAATGAAAGAACACACTGAAAAGAATACTATTCGTGAAATAAACGCCGGAGTTAACTCGAAAAAAAAACCGTAAGAAACACACTTCACACAATAAGTTCAATCAACGCCTGAAATTTATCAGCGTCCACTCTTGCCAGCTAGCTGTTACGGGCATTCCACTCTGCTTTTGACGGAGGAAAAGAAAGAGTATTTGAAGACATTGCTCATGCATGCTTTGAAAAGGAAGCGATGCAATAAAATATCTACGCCTCGTAGCGTAACCAGAAGAAAATAAATGAAACGGGGCATTAAATTAAACTTTAGTCTTTCTGTTCTCTAATTTTCTTTTTCTTGCACTTAAGAACGCTCGACGAAATATCTCTCAGGTACTTTTTCTTTTGTTGTATGCAACACGGTTATTCGCAACTTTTGCGCAACGACTTTGTGCAGAGATTTAAAACCATTCGCGGGCCGGACTCCAAAGCTTCCATAGCCAGGAAAAGGGTTGGACCATTTCACATCGGCCTCTGCCGACAGGTATGCTTATTATTATAAAAGAAGAACTCTTCATTGGAAAACAGAGAAACTGAGAACTTTTTATTATTCATTCCGGCGTAGGAAATCGGCAGTCATAGTTAGCATCTGTTGAACCAAATACCACGCTATATACGCAAAACCATGTCTTCATTACTGGGCTAAACGGGAGTAGCGACTGGATCGTTATATTAGTCGTCACCGTAACCATCATCATCATCAGCAGCAGCAGCAACCATACGCCCACTGGAGCACAAAGGTCTCTCCCACTGATAATGTGCCAGCTGCAGGCCCCCCTAAACTCGCCAACTTCCAAATCTCATCTAGCGACATTATTTTCTTCCATCACATTTGCCTTCCGTTGGTATCCACTACGTTAACTGTAGACACCATCGGTTATCTGCCGGCTATGTCCGTTTCTTCTGTCATTTTACAGGCAGATGAGATCCCGCGCAATCCTCATGTATGCCAGTCAGATCTCAACGAATTGGTCATAAATGTTGCTTTAGTACTTCCTGTCTTACGTTGTCACAGTTCTTCTCCCTTTATTTCTTTGAGGCGAATGAACAGACGATAAAATTCTTAGCAACTTCTGATGGGCGGAAGTTATGCTCGTGCAGCGGTTCGGGCCCCGAAAATCGCAGCGTGAAAGCGGAAGAAACGATGCGCTCCCTCATTACCTTCTCTCCCCGTACTTCCGCGTCTCATGCGCACGGCCCAACGCTGCGGCTCTCACGATCGACACCAGCGAGGCGCCTGGAATGAACTTGCGGTCTTCCACGGCTAGCCCCCGCCCGCCTTCTTTCCCTCCGGCTCCTCAGCTTCACTCGCAGCAGAAGAGCAGATATGCGCTGCTACAAAAGCAACGACGTCCCTCTCCATCCAACACACACGCCCCGGTTCTCGGCGCCTCGCTCAGAGCCGCACGCTGGCAGAGGCCCCCGAAAGGGCATCCTGAATGGGTATCCCCTTGGACAAAGCCACTACGCGGAAGCGATAAGCCTGCGGAAGCGCGTTCTTCAAAAGAGAGGGGTCTCTTGATGCGCTCTCTTCTACCACGCGACAAGTCTGCATTTGAACTATCGGGATGTGGTGTTTCTGCAGTTGCGACTGCATTTGTCAGGATTGAACAGCGCCCACAGGACGAGGAGACAAAGAAGAAGCGACAAGACACGAGCGCTGGTCACATGTGAAGGGGCTCAATGTAATAGAAATGAACTGTAGAAGTACAGAGAGTACAGCTCAGCTAGCTCAACTCTCCGTACTTCTACTACATTTGTCAAGATGTGTTTAGATAAGTACGCTAATCGAGGTTTACCGTGACCATTTATCGTTTTCAATGAAATTTTGCATCTGATGGGCAAAAAATGTCTGGGCACAAGGAAATAGAGCTTGGTTTTGGGAGAAACACTGTAATTTTCTCGAAAAAAAATCGCGTATCACAAGAGCCGGAAAACGCCACTTTCGCAATTTCGCAAAATTTTAAGTTTGGATCGTTGCAGAAAGAAAACTCATATATTGTGGAACCTGAATTGTTCTGCAATAAGTATGTGCAAACTCTTCTGTTGGCCAAAGGACAATACTATTTTTTGGTTCTTGGCAGAACACAAATCGCAAAACTCATTCAAAAAGTTATAGGTAGAAAGAAAGGCACATCTCAGAACAAAAAAGGGACGAGAACCTGGGACTGAAGTTTTTTTCTAAGTATTTATCGATCCTTCTTACTTCCGCCAGAGAAAATTGGCGCTTATCGATAAGAAGTTTGTTTTTATTAGGGGTTGAAATCTGCTGGAATTCAAAAGTTTAGAAACATTGCCGACTTTGACTCGGATTTAAAAAAAAAACAACCACGCCGATTTTTTTTTAAATTTTTGAAAGACATTTAGTTTCCGCTAAATCTGAGCAAGCACTAAAGTGTTCGCATATATTGTTTTAAAGTACAAAATTAAATGCCTAATACAGACCATATTTCGTTCACTTACCGTTACTAGATATTGTTCGTTAAAAGGATTAACGGTCACGAATCAGACTTCTCACTAAGTGCATATGGTTATATTTCATTTAGCATAATGACACAATCTCAGCAAATATCTTGGAAGCATGTTTTTCCTTGTAGACTTTGTTAATAAGTATTAGTTCCTTCGCGTGGCTTCTAGACGTCTGGGTAATGCAAGTAAGAATTTAGCCGTACTTCAAGGGTGTTTCGAGATACTTTGGCTCGAGATCAGGATTCTAAAACGCTTAGCTCAATGTAGCCTTTTGATCGTGTATAACCCCTGTAGTAAAACTTAGACCGAACTTGCGCGAACTGGTATAGGTGTGATTTGGGCTTCTGGTACTCCAAAATGTGCAAGGAAAGTCTTTTAATCTCGGAAAGAGGCATATTATCTGCTTATGTCGGCAAGCTACTGCGGCCTGCTGCGTCCTCGGAAAGTGGAAGCATTACCGGAATGATGTAACTTTTGCCAGAAAAAAGTTGATAACCAGTAGTGTGCACGAAAAGAAAACGGTAACTTTGCAGTCGGATGAGAGCTCCGACTTCTTTATTGTTACTTAAGCAACTTTAAAGGAGCCCCTGAGAATTGCTCCCAAAAGCTACGCAAGATGTATTCCAGGAGGATCAATATGCATACAGGAAGGCATAGCAGCGAGTAAAAAATACCGTTTTCCATTTCAACTTTGCTCAGTATACAATAAATCGGTTCCCAAATGCAATAATGGCATAACAGAAAAATGTTATCGGTTTTCAAGTGCACTGCCACGTCGAAAGCCCAGACGAGGACATTTCGCCCACATTTCCGACCACTCACATGTCTCAGGACATGCGTGCCTGGCTGTGCTGAAATCAATGCACATCCCCAAAACAGCGTGTCCATTTATGCGCTTAGGCAATTTTTGCCAGTGACCGGACTGCCACTCACTGTAAGAGCAAATATCAGTTTCAGCAACTCCAATAGAAGGGTTATCGAGTCAAAAAGCTGGTGTTTTCGGTCACTGGGCGCAGAAAAGGTGTTTGCAACGACGAGAACGGCCTCTCCCATATCTCTCCAATTGACCTTGTCCTTTGCCAGTTGCGGCCACCGTATATCCCCGCAAACTTCTTAAAGGGACTATGAAACAAATTAATTGAGATTACGTAAAGATAGGCAATCCATCACTCGTCACCGGAGCGAAAGAATTTTCGAGCTAGCATGAATAACAACGAAGTTATAGACGATTAAAAATCACGCTCCTCCTCTCCCCCCTCAACTCATACGCGCGGAGCACCAAGAAAAAATAAAGAAAACAGCTCCGGGACTGGGCTCCGCCCATGAATACGTCATTCGCTGACGTTCGGTTTACGGCTTCCGGTTGTCGCACTCCCGAGGAGCAGCGTGCGTCGGCAGCGTCTCTCCGGTCTCGGCGCTTTCTTTGCTCCCGAACCCGGCAGAAAGAGGCGGCAGAGGTAAATTGGAAACATATGCGTGAAGGCAATGCCCTGGCCCGCGCTTGCCCGAGGGGGTCGCGCGGCGCCTCGAGCAGACGATTTTCACCGCTACCGGAAGTGTGCCCGTGACGTCGTAGCTGCCGCGGCTCGAGCGAATGACAGCGTGTGGTGGCCTACCGACGTCATGGGACTAGTGACGTCTGTTTTCCCGGTTTTGGTTTCAAAATCGCTCCCTACGAAGACACCAATCGGCCCGCGAATTTTAAAAAACGCGATTTTTAAAAAGCCATAATAAATTGCCGGCTCAGTTCCGAAGACTCATACTTGGTGGCAGTGCTTCTGAGCATAACTTGTAACATTTACAAGCGTCTTTTAATTCTTTTCATGGTCCCTTTAATCTCATCTGTCCACCTAACTTTCTGCCGCCCCTACTCTTGCCTTCTTACCATGCTCTACCCAAGCCCATTTCTTCCTCTTTATTTCGACCAGGATGTCCCTAACTCACGTTTGTTCCCTGACCCACTCTGCCTTCTTCTTGTCTTTTAATGTTACACCAATCATTTCCCTTTCCATAGCTCACTGCGGTGTCCTTAACTTAAGCTAAACCATTTTCGTTAGCCTCCACGTTTCTGCCCCTTAGGTGAGTACCGGTAAAGTACAGCTGTTGTATACTTTTCTCTTGAGGAATAATGGTAAACTGTCATTTATCGAAGAGAACGTTCCAAATGCGCTCTACCCCATTCTTACTCTTCTGGTTATTTCACCCTAGTGATCGCAATCTGCGGTCGCTACCTGCACTAAGTGCACGTATTCTGTTATCACTTCCAGCGCCTCGCTATCAATCGTGAACTCATTTTCCCTTCCGAGGCTGTTGAACATTGGTTTGGTTTCCTGAATATTTTTTAAACTCACCGTTTTGCTCTGCCTGCTTAAGTCATTGATCGTGCTTATGCAGTATTTAACGTAAGGGTCATCTCCACCCTGATTTCTTGAGGCCTGCATGACTGCTTAGATTTTGGCTGAGTGAAATGTTTCTTCGTTATCTAGGCAGGTTACATACTGGGGTTGGTTATATTCTGCGCATTTCTCATGTACCTGATTGACGGTATGAATATGGTCTATTGTCAAGTATCCTTTACGAAAGCCTGCCTGACCATTTAGTTGCTTTAAGTCTAAAGTAGTCCTGACTCTATTAGCGATTACGTTAGTATATACCTTATAGACAACTTACAGTAAGCTTACCGGTCTGTAACTGTTCAAGCCCTGGACGATCCCTTTTTTATGGATTGCGATGATGTTAGCGTTTTTGTTCTGATCACCATCCATATTAACGCGACAAAATGCATGCGTTTTAATGGGCCCTGTGCATTTTCCCTCTGTACATTGTCCGGACAGCAAGTTTTCATATTAATGACGTGTAAATACATTGAAAAAGTTTGGTCCCCAGTAAAACTGTCCATAATTCGAGTCGTCCATATTAACGGGAGTCCTATTAACGAGGAACGAATGTAAATCATTATGCCCCTACTAGTGTTCTTGATAAAGAAGGAATCGACGGCGACAAGCTTTCTTGGGTGCAGTGCGGATGTGTTCGGGGGGTCTCGTTGTCATATGCGACCGTCAGGAGGTGTTATATATTTGCATGGATTTTTTCTGAGACGACGCGGGTGCCCCTCGCGCTGTTAAAATCATCATAGAGGAAATGGGCTGCAGGGTATACGAACGGTCCTTCGAGCTGCAATGGAATCAGGATCTGATGAGCGGTTCATGGAAACGATCTTGTATTTTTTTTTTTATGGTGACACCTGGAATTAAGAGAACTGGGAAGTGTTGGCATGCTGCTGCGTAATGCAGAGATTTAATTGTATAATGAGATGATTTAATGTCGCCGGCATAATTGCGACACTCTGGTTCCATCCCACACCACGTCATATTAACAGGGCATAGAGTCATCCCAAACAAAATTTGCTGTGTGGATCAATCGATAAAAGAGAATATGAAGAAGTACAGTCGGGGACAAAAGTCTCCGGACCACGCGTTCCTCAAACGAAGCCGATAGCTCTGCTATTAGCCGGCGGCTGGAGACCACACTTGTGGAGGTAAAAGTTAAATTTTTGTTCTTTCATCTCCACATGTGCGGTCTCCAGCCGCTGTCTGATAGTAGAGCTATAAGCTCCGTTTGAGGAACACGTGGTCCGGAGACTTTTGTCCCCGACGGTACGCGCCTGGATATTAGTGTGTGTTCCGTCCCGCGACCACTACTGCACTTTTATCGCGCTTGAAAGACGAAAATAAGATAATTATGATGAAAACATTTTAATTGGACCTAAAATTCGGGGTCGGTACCCTGATTCCGGGAGTCAGTTGGATCCCGCAGCCGTTCTTAACCTTTCGGTGAGCTCTTACTGAACTTTCAGGTCTGAGAGTTCAGCCACGATTGGCGGCGCCTTGCGTGATCGTTTAGATTTCGTTTTCGGCTCCCAGATGCATCATGTTGGGCTGCGGCCACTCAAGTTCAGTTCTCAGGATTTAGCGAAAACTGCATTGTTGATATCACGAATCGATGCGTTTTAATAGGGCCCTTTTTGTTCGGGCTGTTAATATTTTGCAGGCTTCTAAATAATTGGGCGCTATTTTTAGATCGGAGAATCGGGTAGAAATCGGGGTATTGAAAAATTCTTCCGTATTTAGGGGTTTTTGGGGTTATTTCTTCCAGTAAAAATATTTCATTACTAGCGCCCACTGTTGTGCGGGATCTCCTACGCAGTGATCCCTAATCATATATTGCTTTGATGAACGATCTAGAAATGGCAGGTTGCTCAAAGTTTCTCTCAACTTCTTCTGTATTTCGGGGTTTTTTGAATTATTTCTTCCAGTAAGAATATTTCATTATTAGCGCTCACTGTTGTGCGGGATATCTAACGCTGTGTTCTCTAATCATATTGCTTTGATAAACGATCTAGAAATGGCAGGTTGCTCAATGTCACTGTCTTGCAAATGAGGTCATTTTTTTTCTCATTTCTTACAATATACTGTGGCGTAGAATAGCAAACCCATCTGGAGCACATCCGTGTCATTGCCATGCTTGTTCGCCTATGTCTGTACACTGAAAACCTTCACCACCACCACGGCAGTCAGTCGAAAGGCACAAGCCTTGGAACAAAACTTCTCCACAGTTGCTAATAACTCCGGTAAATAATTGTGCTATGGCCTGAAGGCTGTAACATGGCCTGAAGCTTTTAAGTAATCCTCACATTTAGCTACGGCATGAATAACAAAGGTTAAAGCACGCATAAAAATTGGAGGGTTCACTTAAGCTCCGCCTTAAGGGTATGACGTAGTAGCGTGATAGGCTAATTCCCATATCTCTAGAATTGGTCTTTCTCTACTCTCCACTCATAGATGCCTGGGAGTCCTCATACCCCTCCAGGCGCAGTGGATAAGCTGTGTACCACTGCCCTGCGATGGCATGCAAGTGCTCCCACCGACGGGCCTTGTGCGACCCAGGTCTCTCTTCCCGAGAGACCAATTATTGAATTAACTGCCACCTGCCAGGGTGGGCAGTTTGCTCACTATCCGGTGGGCAGGTTGTGATGGAGCCACAAGGTCACGCGACCTAGGCGGCCCACCTTCCTGATAGGTGGCTCTCTGGACAACACCTGCCAGATCCATGCTCGGGATTGTTCGCTCACAACGCCGACGCCGGATTTTGTGCGTAACGGAGCCTTTAACGCTGTTTCGTTAAAAATCATGACCCATTAAGCAAATTAAAACACCGTTCTAGCGCAAGTACAAGACATACCCGTTAGTTTCCATGCGGTGCCCTGTAGTTTGTTTGCTGACAGACAACATATTCTTGAATGCGTATTTTGATTGATTGATTTATTGATTTATTGGAGTTTAACGTCCCAAAGCGACTCGGGCTATGAGAGACGCCGTAGTGAGGGGCTCCGGAAATTTCGACCACCCGGGGTTCTTTAACGTGCACTGACATCGCACAGCACACCGGCCCCTAGAATTTCGCCTCCATCGAAATTCAGCCGCCGCGGCCGGGATCGAACCCGCGTCTTTCGGGCCAGCAGCCAAGCGCCGTAACCACTGAGCCACCGCGGCGGGTAATGCGTATTTTCATGTAGAAATTGGGTCTAACAGGATATTCTCGGCGTGCAAGAATCGGGTGAACCCGGCTTCTACACGAGAACGAGCGGTTCTGATTATGACGCTGTAATAGCGCAGTGCGAGCGAAGCGACCCATAAGCATGCGTGGCAACGAACAGCTGGCGGTAGCTTCAATATCGGTGACCGCCTCACTCGCCCCGCAAATGATGCGTCCTGATTTACCCACGACAGCACCAGTAACCTCAGGAGTCTGGGCCAGGGTCGTGCGAAAAATATCCCAACCTCAACTCCCAATTTCTCAGTAACAGATGCATCCTTTTCTGCTGAAATATCAAAAGAGCGAAAAAAGGCCTAGGATTCGGATTTTACTGAACTCTAAACAAAAATTAGCTTATAAAGGAGTAAAATGTAAGTAAACTGACCTCTAGAGCACTTCCTTTTCGCGGTAGGATATGCTGTCCAGGCCCTGGGGTATATTTCCATCCCTAAAATTACTGAACACGTACGGTTTCGAATGGAAACAAATTTCCTCATCAAAACATGCAAAGTTGTCGCAGTTACGAAGATTATAGCCGAGTTTTCAATCTTCTCTATTTGCTAACCTGAAGACCTTCAATGTCGCGTGTAAAAGCCTCTTTCCATTCCTAACTGCACCTAGTTATTATGCTTTGCCTTGGGAACACACCCCCCTTGCCAAAAGTAAGAATTCCGTATATTTAGTGATTGAAATCTGCCCCTGGAATTGAGGAGCCTATCCTGCTTACGTAGCAAGGAGCGCGCTGGAGGACAGATTGCTCCTACTTTGCTCCCATATATAGGCTTATTCGTGTTTAGAGTGTTAGAACGAAAACACTGCAATGCTTAGCTGCTCTTGCAGCTTGTAAGATTCCCGAGCAGTGTGCCACTTCGTTCGTCAATATTCCGACTCTCCCATCTTCCTGTTATCTCTTCTTTGTTCACTCTATCATCTTTGTCTTAACCGATCACCTTTGACAGGAATGACTAGGAAGCCTTGAGCATGCTGAGTTGCAATGTGATTTGCGTTACTCTGCAGTGATCGCAAGATTTTCTTCTTATTCAACTGATAGATTTGAAGCACGTGGTCGTTTCTTTCGCTATCCTTTGGCCGATACGGAGCGAGCTGGCGTTTCTATACCTCGACGTTTCGGAATTATTCGGTTATACCCCGACGTTTCGAAATTATTCGGTTCGCTAAGAATCATTCTCTTTCTTACGTCACAAAGACATCAGATTGAGGCGGCTGATAGGGAGCCCGCTGGTGTAGGTTTCTGCACATTACGGAAAAGGGTTTACGTTACTCAGCACTGATCGCAAGATTTTCCTCTTATTCATCTGATAGATTTGAAGCATGCTGTCGTTTCTTTCGCTATTTTTTGGCCGCTACGGAGCTAGCTGGCGTTTCTATAGCCGGACGTTTCGGAATTATTCGGTTCGCTGAGAATCATTCTCTTTCTTACGTCACAAAGACATAAGATTCAGGAGGCTGATAGGGAGCCCGCTGGTGTAGGTTTCTGCACATTCCGGAAAATGAGAAACAGCGCGTGGGCAGGGTCAAGAGACGGGCAGAATACGGGCTCATACGACGCGAGCCGTACACGTCGGCGTTCCCTTCTGCTCGTCCTGTCTACGCGCTGTTTGTCCGTTTTTCTACCAAGGCCGACCGAATAGCGATGAGCAGGCAGAATTGGCTCCACAACGTGTTTGCGCATATTTTTTACAGTAGGACACCCGAGGCTTCTAGGCTGTTCTCGGCTCGTTCGTCCAAAGTGCTCACCGCGCAAGTGTGGAACCGAGGAGGTTCGCCCGATGACCTCAGATATCATGCCGCGCGCAGTATTTTTTTTTTTCCGCGGGCAGATTCACATTGTACCGCCGCCGCGGTGGCTCAGTGGTTATGGCGCTCGGCTGCTGACCCGAAAGACGCGGGTTCGATCCCGGCCGCGGCGGTCGAATTTCGATGGAGGCGAAATTCTAGAGGCCCGTGTACTGTGCGATGTCAGTGCACGTTAAAGAACCCCAGGTGGTCGACATCTCCGGAGCCCTTCACTACGGCGTCCCTCATAGCCTGAGTGGCTTCGGGACGTTAATTAAGCCCCCATAAACCAAACCAAACTAGATTCGCATTGCCGCGAGTGCATTGTCCTCGATGCAGGATAAAAAGAGACGTGCTGAGAGCGTGGATGTCCGAGCAGACTGATTTTATTCTTCACAAAACAGAAACGCATTCGAAAGAAGAGCGCGTAGGCAGCGAGAGAGAGAGAGGGGGGGGGGGGGTTGCAGAGCGATTAGACGTTTTGATGATGCAGCGCCGCGCAGGTGTGAGGCATCTCAAGTTGTCGACGAGCGAGGCATCTTGTGTGTCCGACCCACGGCGACGCCGGCGCGTCCCTTCGCCTCCTCTTCTCGTCTTCTACAGCATTGAAGTCCTAGCGCTAGACCTAGGATTGAGGAGGTTCCTATATGGTCGCCCTATGGTGCGGTTCAGCACTATCGTATATGTACACAGACTGATATTACACAATAACCCTGGGCACCTTGAGCCTTGTGCGTCTGCTTCAAGTATCAATGATTGTTACTTCTGTACTTTTCTTTCTACTTGTAGTCCTTAGCCAGAGTAGCCTGGCTCGGAGGCATGTTCGTTTGTTCACGCAATTTTGGTATTTCTTTTTCTATAAGAATGTTGTCGTTTGAAAGGCAGCCACTAAACAGATAAAGTAAGATATGCTGTCAATATCTGTAGTTAGCACCGAAACGCGAAGCACCCAATATGCCATAAGCCTCTGCTCGCTAGAGACAGAACAGATTAAGTGTTTTCATGGTGTAACGCTGTGTGCTCGTCTTTGCCACCGCTCGACGTTTGAACACGGCCTTGTCCGCAATACATGAATAAGGCTGCTGTATTTTTTTTCCGACAGGGCGGTTAAATGCCTGACCGGGTGCTAAAAAGTGCAACAGTGCCGCGGTCATTCGAGTTGGTATTCCAAAACGTGCATCTTTCAGGCAAGTTTTAGTACAGGCTTACTCTCCCGCTTTCGTGCTTTCGCGAAAGGCGTCCTGTTTTAACGCGAGAGCTTTAGAAGCCCCATGCAGGAAAAAGTTGTCCGGCGTCGGCGTCGGCGTAGTAGGCGGTTTTGAGCCTCGCAGCCGGAGCAACCGGCCGCTCCGTTGTGCACGCATGAAACCCTGTCTAGAAACGTCGAAATCGTTCACTGAAAACTTTAACTGCCTGTCTTTATTACGAGCGCGAGCGCACAGACTGTAACTACACGTTGGCGACATTTGCTATCGATTCCGGGGCTCGATGTGTCTTCCGGAAGCACGACCTCCCCAACTGTACGAGCCGTCCACTCGTGCACGTCACTGCGCGTCGTTCCTTTCGTTACGCGTCTTAGGTTTACGCCGGCGTGCGTCGGCTCCCCCGTCTCGTCCGTCAGAGGCAGGAAGTGGGGGCCCTCGCGTGATTGGCACGGCCCGCAATTACCGTCATCCGCACGGCGGATGGTGAGCACCGGGCGCATATGGGTCATTATGTATAGCCTCCTCAACGTCCCGGTCCCGCCAGTACGCATGACTCGATCCCCAGTGAGTGGCCAAGCTGTTCCGCATTCAGTGAAAACACATCCGACGCCCACAGTGGACGCCGCCACAAATAGCCGTACAAACCCACAGGCCGCCAACCACAATCCTGCAAAAGAAAATTATAGGCCTGTCGCGTCACCGAGGGCAAGCGCCGAAAGAGCGAAATTCGTGTACTCCGGAAGCATTCGAGATTGTAACAACACCCAGCTATGAAAATAGACACCCGTCATTGTTTAAAGGGTAGTCGAAGCTCACTTTCATACCCAACAATTCTGGGCAAAAGCATTTCTGAACAAGAAAAAGTTTATGAACGCAGTTTTTTTATATGTCATAAGATTTCATTATAACAGTCAATATATCCGCACATCTCCCGTCGGCACGCTTGCAATATTTTTTGTTGCTGTTAACTTTTATGCTATCGTCAAAAGCGTTCCCTGTTGATTTTCTATGGCAGTCTTGACTGCTCGATATGAGCGATGGAAAATCTTTAAAAGAAAGATTTTGCTACACATCAGGATAACCTTCAATATAATTCCGTAATAGTTCAATACAGTTTTTCAGTATTCAAAATTTTTGTGCAAGAATGTTTGATGTGTCCTTTATGAGCGCGGATAGAATTATTTTGGGCTTCCTTTGATTAAGTGGTATCACTTTGCCGTCATTTAATTCCAGTTTTTGCCTTTAGGTTTCGCCAACAATTACCGCTTGGTGTATTTTACGCTTTAAGAGCATCGCGCGCGATCATGTTCTTCGGTGTTCTTTCGCACATAGTGCACATAGTTTTTACATACGTTTTACATAGTGCACATTTTCCGGTCAATTCTCAAAGCTGTTAGATGAATAGGTTTTGAATGGCCAACTGCGTTGTCGTTTAGTATGCACCAAATAGGTAAATAAATAAAAATAAATGCCTGTAAATTGTTCCAAATGCGCTAACTACCCGTGGATGATAAGTTCCCCACTCTGCGCGTTGCGCATCTCATCTGTCTCGAGAATGTCCGACACGCAAGCGCTTCTTTTCTATTTTATACCCACCTTAACGAATGTCAAAAACGGCAGGGCAAGGCATCAGAACAAAGTCTTTGGAGCCTCGATGGGTATTACAGATTTATTTCATTAAAAAAAAACAAACTTGGCCGGTTGTTTACCCTTGATCGTAAAGCGACTTTCAGTGAGAGCTGGCCTGGTGCGAAATGCCGGTCCAAGTCGAAGTGTCTACTATAAACAGCTGCGGCGGATATTTTTGCTCCTTCAGTCAATTGTCACCTATGTGTTGCACCTGAAATCATCGAGCACTGCTCTATTGGCTGTAAAGATGCAATTTTATTGTAGGACATTCTACAAAGGACGCTGAAGAAATACTTTGTTTTCATTTCTCACAGTGTGCGTTGCCTAATGGCCACCCAACATGACCACGAACCCTCTTGACATGATTTTCTTTCTGGGACTGCACAGCCTGTAGAAAATGCGCATGTTGGACCGGCGTGCTGAGCCTGTCGTCTTCCCCAGCACACAGTTCGGCTAGATGGTACGCCAGCTGAAACATACGAAGACAGTAAATATAAACGGGGCTGGTTCCCGTTATTGATGTCCTGTCTTTACTTGCCACCGTTTTAGCTAAGTTGTCTTAAGAAGTGTGTTTTAGTTGTGTGGTGTTTTGTTTCATTCCGCATGCTCGGCTACTTGTTAATTACATTGTAAATAATGTATATACCTCTCCCCTGCATATAAAGGCGTGTAATAAATACCATGCTGAAAAAGAAGACTGCGGCGATAGCCCAGTTCTCTCGCGCACCGACCTGCGAAGCTGATCTGCTCGCGGTGCCGCGGGTTCGAATCCCAGTCGTGGATATCTATCTGATTTATTTTTATTTATTACTTTCACAAGGCACAAGCCCACGAACACCGCAAGCATACAAACATCCCAACACCTTGCTCGGGTTTGACCCATAGGAATATTGCTTTCGCACCAGAGATATAAGCAAAGTAGAAGTACTGGAAAGTATCTATAACGGCTGCATAGCCTCTGCAGTCCTTCATAGAGAAAGTAATAAAATCCCAATAACTAAGGGTGTCAGGCAGGGCGACCCGATCTCTCCAGTTTTGATACATGTAGTGTTTATAGGACATATTAAGAAAACTTGATCGAGAGGAATTGGGGATATATGTCGACGAGAATACCATAGTAATTAGGCTAACGATGACGATGACTGTAGCAATTTACGGTTTGCTGACGACATCGCGTTGCAAGTAACTCAGGAGAGGGATTGCAAAGCATGGCCGAGGACCTAGAGAGAGAAAGGAGAATTGTGGGTTCAAAAATAAATATGCACAAAATTGAAGTAATGTTCAACAGTCCCGGAAGGGAGCAACAGTTTACGATAAGCAACGAAGCTCCGGAAGTGGTCTTAGAGCAGGCAGTCATGCAGATCTGGACCAGAATGGAGAAATACCTAGGCGAATAGCAACACGGTGGAGTACATTTGGCACGCACTAGCTCTCAGTTGATGGAGAATATTCGTTACCAGTATCTCCTCAGGGGGAAGGTATACAACAGCTGCATATTACCTGTACTCACCTATGCGGAGAAGACGCGAAGGCTAGAGAAAAGGGTTGAACATGAACTGAGGACAGCTGTGCGAGCTATGGAACGGAAAACGATAGGTGTAACGTTAAGAGAAAATGAGAAAGCAAAGTGGGCCACGGAACAAGCCTGAGTTAATGACATCCTATAGTCGAAACCAAGAAGTTGAAAGGGACTTGGGCAGGGCATGTAAAGCGAATGCAATTTAACCGATGGTCCTTAAGGGTAACGGAGTGGATTCCAAGAGAAGGAAAAGTGTAGCAAGGCGTGGCAGAAAGTTAGGTTGGCGGATGAAGTTAAGAAGTTTACGGTGATGGAGTGGTAGCAGATGGCAGAGGAGAGGGTTAATTGGAGAGACATGGGAGAGGCCTTTGTACTGCAGTAGGCGTAGTCAGGCTGCTGCTGATGAATATATGCTAACTATACACACGCGAATGTTGTGGTTTGCACTTTGGCCAGCTTTTTTCCCTCTGCCTTATTTTTCAAGAACCTCGAAAAGCTTTTTTTTTTCCTACTTCCATAGCGAGAACCCGTGATCGCGCTACGCTAAAACTCTCTTCAAGATCACTCAAGCAGCAGGCCAAGGACGCTGATGCGCGCAACGTGCGAAAGGTGCACACGGTGGCCCAGAAGACCAACTAATACTGTGGAATTACAAAGACATGTGGACCCTATATGCATTTGAGCAGAACGACATTCAAGGCCTGGAATAGAATTCGGAGACACGAGATTCCGTGCTGCTCCACGACAATTACCAGAGGTTGTCGATGGCTTCGGAATATTCGCGCCTCATGCTGGAGCCGCCCCCGTCAGATTTCGTTTTGGGAGCTTTAAATGGCCCCTTGAAGCGTAAGACTGCACTCTGCAATTATTATCTCTGATGGTAACGAAGGTGTTAGAAGCATGACTTAGCGATTCTCATTCTTCTTCTTTTGCAAAAGTGAATGTCATGCAGTAAGCTAGTCGTGTTCCCATTCCGTCATTCTCTGGCGCCAACACTTTGTGTGGCCCTGCCTGAACGCGTCGCTCTGCGTCGTGCACCACTCTTTCCTGGACGATAGTACAAATTAAATAAATTATATTTTACTGACTCTGTTCTTTGGCAATTTGGTCTTGTCGAAAAAACTACACAGAGCGTTTACTACACTCTAGTCAGTGCGAAAGCACGGATTTGTTCTACGTATAGAAGACTGCGACGAGCGGGCAGTATCGCGGGACGGAGCGCTCGCCCTACAGGCCAGCTGTGAGCAAACAACATAACAGACACCGGGCAATTTTGTTCGGGGTTGGTGTCCGTCGGATTAGCGCTTACTCAATAATATCGTTCCCCACCTCTCCCATACACAGATATAGACTCGCAAACACTGCATTAGCGAAACTTCACAGGCGGACAAGTGGAAGAACCCGCATAATAAGCCCAACAATAACAAAAAGCAGAAGAGGCAAAAAATAACGGACGATCGCGGTAGAAAAAAAAATAACACATTTCGTGTTGTTTCACATCTGCCATGTTTTGCCGGAATTATTAAATTGCAACTCGGCATCGTATCAGAAACAGGCTGAAACAAATTAAAGACGAGAAACCGAAAAGAATGTCACCCACGTCAGAGTCGAAGGCCAATGTCTGCTGCGTCCGACAACGAGTGACCCGAAGCAAAAAATACTGCATAGCCGCGCCATTTAGAGACTGTCGAACATGACAGCGCGGGGGACATGATAACGGATGTCTCTGCGTCTCTATTTGCTTGTTTTCTGCACTGACACATGCACGCGCCGACTCAGTTTTTGCAGAAAGGGGAGAAACAGCGACCGTCGCTCGTCTACGTGTTCGGGCTCTGAACGGGGCCGCAGGTGGATTCTGCGAGTGCCATTCCGCTCCGTTCTTGCAGCCTTTGCCCCCCATACGCCGTGTAGTACGGGGCCACCGTGCCGAGCTTGGGCGCCTGGGAACTGTAGCGGCGGGTTCTGAACTTCGCAGCAACGGTTAGGTGAGGACTCCTCGGTATATTGCGACCTCATGATCGGCACCACGACCGCCGCCATTATCGTTTTGGGCCATTATTTAGTGCTCCGGTGGCTTAGTAGTTGTGGTGCTCGGCTGCTGACCCGAAAGACGCGGGTTCGATCCCGGCCGCGGCGGTTCAATTTCTATGGAGGAGAAATTCTAGAGGCCCGTGTACTGTGCGATGTAAGTGCACGTTAAAGAACCCCAGGTGGTCGAAATTTCCGGAGCCCGCCACTACGGCGTCCCTCATAGCCCGAATCGCTTTGGGACGTTAAACCCCATAGACCAAACCAAACTAAACCTATTTAGTGCTCCTTTCAGTCAGTCGGCTGCTTAGTACCAAGCTTTAAAACAGCTGCTGGGCTAGTTGGTTGTAAGACATAATAAAAGGATTCTAGCGCTTAGACGTACAACACACAAGAGAGAAGACAGAAGACAGCATGGGCGCCTTGTAGGAAGGGCAGCTTCGCTTCTTGGGTAATGGAACCTTCTTTGAGAAACCCATTCCGGGCACTGGGCAAGCGCCCGTGTTGGCTTCTGTCTTCTCTCTTGTGTGCTGCGTCTCGGCGCTAGAATCTTTTATTATATTTGGTAACACTACGTAGTAATAACAGGAACGATGGTTATGTGCTCAACTTTCACACAGTACTCCAACTCGACGGATAAGCTAAAGAGTACGAAACGTGCAAATAACACTTAGCAGTGCGTTCACCATCAATTTTTTTTATGTCTATTTATGTGTTACCCACACCGCCTATTACGGTATTAAAGGCATGTTGCTAACAAGTTGAAGCTGGCTTGTATCGATATGACACAGCATTCTAACGACAGAGAGACCACTATCACTGAGCACGGAGATCTTAAAGCTATAAAATACCAACAAAAAACATCAAGATTCCGTCAATAGCGGCCGATTTTGAAAGTATACTGCATGCGTCGACACCGCACTTTTGCCCGGATCTCAGCTGCTCTGCTACAACGTTGTTCACTTCAAAACGGCGGCAACCAGTCCTCCGTGCGGACGTCACGACTTTGAATCAAGTGACTGGAAGATTTTAAATTCAAACTTTCTCAGCCATAAATGTTTTTTTTTTGTGGGACAAACATTAGCTTGCCCAGAGAGTGCCTGTGAATTAAATTTTACTGAGAACAGTAGCTGGGTGGAGTTGTCTCTTTAAAGTGCGCGTTTTATATGCGGGAAGGGGAGAAGAGGCGAGGGGGGAGGGTGCACACTATCTGCAAAAGCCTCAGTCCACACGACGTTGCATGGCAAGCAACCGCATAAAAAAAAGGCACCGGTAGAAAGTACACATTATGCGTCGCGTTACATAATATGGAAAATTTGCATGAAACGTCAAAAAGAAATCAAGAGCGATTGATACAAAATATGAACTAAATGTCATGTAATGCATGAAATAGAAAAAAAAATACGAATAGGAAACCGAGAAACAGGCATTTGTAAAGATATGTACTTGTATCTCAACTGCACTTGCACCACACATTGCTGTTTATATGCATATATTAGGCATCATTAATTTAATCTCGAAACCACGGAATTGTTTAAGAGGACGCCAACCACGGGAGCAGGAAGACTTTTTTCAATCGCGAATAGTTGTTACAAATAGGGCGATCGAAACATTTTATTTTGGCAAATAGTTTTGAAGGCTTCAAAGCTGCTCTCTATGCGTACTGATCGACAGTTAGACTACAGTATGTACATTCACGAGCAATATGAGAGGAAACACGGTTTTTGCATAGGATTAAGATTTTGATGGTTATTGCAGCGCTGAACTTGAGGACGACTTTTAGATTTTATACGCCAAGATGGAAACCAGTAAACATAAAAAAACTGCCACAGATAATTATAGAATAAGAAACGAATGCTCAAACATTGTTCCCTGTTATATTTTTCATGATTGTACCTCTTTGTGTCTATCCCGGCTGTGTTACGGCAAACCGAATGAAACACGTTTAAACGAAGTTTCTTTCTCCTTGTTTTAAGGGGTTCTCGTGGCAATATTTGTTTCGCGTTTCTTGTGCTGAATTCGGAACTATAGTTTCCAGTAACAAAATGAGCAGCCAAATTTTTTCATTATAAGTTTGTTCTTATCTCCTGTTGTTCGCAGATCCCAGGTTGCATAAGAAAAATCTAATGCTGACCTTATATTACGTTTTAATATAGTAGTGCCCTAGTAATTATATTACAGTGTTTAAATTGCTACGCAGGAACCGCAGTGACCTTCCTGTTGTGTTGCGGCATGACATCGACGGTAATATGCTAAATCAATCGTAAAATGCAGTCCTACGGCTTAAAATTCAACCAACTCTTGTTAGCGTGGACTATTGGAAGCGTATCCAAGGAACCACGCGTTCGATTTTTTGGTACAGGTCATACGTACGTTCTTGCTTAAATCTAGCCAAATCTGCCTCTACTTACACTATTGATAAATAAAGTTAAGGCCTTGCTATAAAACACTAAAGTCTTCTTTGCATGCGCTTAACAGCTATATGTACTTGTTTGACATAGTCGAGAGCGCAAAGTTTCATCTGTGATGCAACCGCTCCACTTGTAGTATTAATAAATAATAAAAAAAGACAAGTTCCCAAACTGACCCTTGACGGACACCGGAGGTAACTTCCGCTGTAGATGATTGTCAGGCGGTTAACACGGCTACGCAACGCTAAATGATCGGCTATACAAGAAACCACTTGGGGGCTCATAATTAGGAACTACTGCGGCAACTCATCGAATGTGTTTTTGCCCCAGAAATATGCAGTACAGTGCCGATCGAAGCAATATCGTAAGTGAATTCGGTAGTGTTACACAAAATTATCCTTTCCTAAAAGCATGGCGAAAGGAATTGTATAAAGAATGCTGGTTAATGGTTGTTACAGTGTTCGTGTACACACTGTATTCAAAATACCTGCATGCAACGCATGTCAGAAAAATCTGTCGATATTGCAGGACGCGGCCAGATATGTGAATTGGTACTGCCGCAGTTTTTCAGTTAGTTGGAAGACAATCTTTCCGTATACGAGTGACCTTCCAAAAATAATTATCAGAAAAGCGATAAACGTAGTGACGAAATTTTAAAGAAATGTTTTTACGACTGATGAGGACCACCACCTTAGTCGCCACAAATATGCATCGATTCCATCTTTCGTTATTACGACGCTATTCATATCACCCATCACCAATAGGAGCGGAAACCTCTTGACGTCATTATTTTCCGCGACGTGTGAGAGTATACAAAATCAAATAATCCGTATACTGTCCATGATAACAACGTAGTCTGCAGAAACAAGTGGCGGAACAACTATGGCATCTTTTACGTTTCTTTCTACTTAAATCCAAAATTTATTTAGTGTAAATTTTAACCGCGACTGCAGTGAATTCGTAAATTTATCTTTGACTGATTGAATGGCCATATTGATTTAAACAGTGGCATATTTTGTTCCCTTTCAGTTCACTTTTGCCGGCGTAGGGCGTTATTCACGTTATAGCCATTGCCCCCCCCCCCCCCCCCCCCCCTCTTTTTTTTCGTGGTCGAGGTGTCGCAGCGCTTTTCAGAACCGAGGTTTCGGGTGTACAAAATGTTGATAACTTTCAAAATTTTTGTTTCTTACCGAAAGCCGTAGTTCTTTCGTGCTTTTGCAGTTCATTTATATATATATAGAGTTCGAAATCTCTGAAGTAGTCGGCAAGCCCTTCATTGAATCTGTCTACCTTTTCCTTGTTGTACACATTTTTTCGCGCATTGTATCGGGCCTTCCCTTGCTGGATACTTATTTCCACTGTCGCAGCATCTTGGTCACTTTTGTCGGGAATATCCAGAGCAGAAATGACACAACTAAAGATATTTGTTAGTGACTATCTAGGTTATGATTTCCACAGCTTGGATCTAATGCCGTTCGGCGAAGCGCAGATAAATCTATTATACTCATCTTTTCCTGTACTTTTATAGGGGAGGGTCGCGAACAACTTTATCCTGGATACTCCATGGAACATTCGGTAAATTGAAGCTACCACTAATAACAATGCAATCATTGCGTGCGGTTCCTAGCGATGCTCTAAAGGAGAACAGTACTTCGACGGCAGTCAGGTGGTCTGTAGAAGCTAGACACAGTTGGGAAGAAACGTTTCCCTCAATCACTCTAGCTCTTACCTCCATCAGTGTTAACTTGAGAGAGATAGGTACTCTCATGTGCTAAAAAATAAACACCCCACCGCCATGACAATCTGTATCATTTCTATAACAATACCTCGTTACCTGTGGCATTTCGTAACCACTGATCTGATGACGTCTAACAGCGCTGAAAGCTCATGAACTTTATTAAAACTGCGGCAGTCTATTGCAAGAAAAGAGACGCAAGTTCCACTGGTAAGTCGCGGTCACTTACAAGCAATAGCTTAATAATTTAGCCTGTCACACCAAAGTCTCATTTGAACTCAGTGCTTGCTTTATGTTTTCGCTAAATTGCACAGCCCTTTCCTTTTTTTTCTCAGCACCCCGGAAAAATTCTCACATTGCCTTTAATTTTTCGCGTTGCGCAGGGTGAACCGCTTTTCTTAGATCAACGTAAACTTCGCTATCACTGAGTGGTTTTTAGGGCTTTAAAATTTCCTCAACCTGTGCGCGCTTCATGAAGTATCGCATTCCTTTGCAATGTATTTCTTTAATTTCGGGAAATACCGAGTAGGACGAAAAACTGTAGCTAGTCCTGTAGGCACTGAAAGCTGAGCGAGTTGGAAAATATGCTGGCGCTTGACAGTGAAGACCCGTAATCGTATCTTGATCATTACTGCGCCAGGGTTGGAAGGGTCTCCCCTCTAAGAAGCATACAGAGCTCATGAAGAGGCGAGGCTTGGAAATACACTTACTGACCATTTTACAATATTTGTTCGCTCGCTATAGTTGTCCCGTTTACGCTTGAAAGACAAATTTTCGCTTTTTAGAATCGTAAGGTATTTACGTTTTATCGTTATCCGTTGTTTACAGCGTAAGGATGTGTTAAAGCGGTGTGCTCAGAGAGACCGAGCCGATGGGACGGATCTTGCAGCATAGTGTCAGGCCGGTAGGGAAACGGTTACAGTTGACACGTGAACCCGCATCGAGCCCGCGTCTTATCGGGTCAGCAGCCGAGCGCCATAACCACTGAGCCGCCGCGGCGGGGCAAAGGTGCATCGGTGAGTAATGATGTTACATAGCAAATGATGAATTGCATAGTCCGACATATGAACTAACCAAGTTAACTGCGTGAAGAATGCAACGTACAATTAGAGCTCGTCAAGGTGTACAATGTCATTTAAATATGCAAACAAAAATTCATTGCATGTCTCTGTTGCTTAGGGCAGGCTAAGGGACCTAAAACACTATCCATTGTTAGAAGCACTGGGGAGAGCTTCTGCATGCAATGTTCATAGTACGCACGCTCGTCAGCATACGCAGGGCACTCAAGCAGGATGTGCTCCACTGTTTCCACCGAGCCGCGGTTATAAAGCGGACTGTTCGTTTGTCCGAATCGGTATCGCAAGCCGTTTGTAAAAAATGCTGCGTTCAGGCGAAGTCGGTGTTAAAGTGTTTCCAGATGGCGAGGAATTCTGGGTGGGTATCTTGATCTGATACGTGGGTCGACTGAGTGAGGAATTGTATGTCGGCAAGCTCCAGAGCCGATACATTTGTTCGGAAGCAAATCTTTTAGCCATATGGGGCGCATCCGATTTCGTGAAAAAAGTCCGAATGTATCTCCGATGTTGTTGGCGTTTACAGGCCGCCTCCCCTGCTTTTTCATTGGCCAGAATGCCAGAGTGTGCCGGTATGAAATGTTATGCATTGGCCTGCGACAATAGCCAAATTATGTAGGTATACCAAATGTCAAGGGAAATAAGCTGATGATTGGTTTTCTTCAGCGAGTTGGACAGGATCTGCAGAGATGCAGAGCTATGAGAAACAGCTTCTTTAATGCCGTGAAGCCCAGCTATTGTAGATGATTTCTTTAGAACCGGTGCTCTAAAAAAGATAAAAAATGACAAAAAACTAGGACTATAAGAGGCTTAATAGTTTCCATCTCACTGACAAAACACGTGAATATTTGGAACGTGTGTAGCCCGTGCATATTTCTTAAGTGAATGTCTTTGAGCTGCACGTAATAGTTCTTTGGTTCTCTTTGTTCAAAGTAAACCGACATCGCAACAACACGACACACGGAGGACTAGCTGGTAGTGAGTGGCCAGATGGGATTAGTGCTTTTGTTTTTTGTTTTTGTATTTCGCCTCCATCAGACCGTGGCCACCACGGCCGGGACTAAATCTCGCCACCTTGAGCTCGAGCAAAACGGGGAAGCAGTTACGTGGGAAATGCGCAACGTATTATTGGGGTCAGAAGTAACTGACCCCCTTTCGAGCTCCGATCCCTACCGCACAAGCGACCCTTTACCACGGGAACCAAACGAACTAAAAATAATAACTTTCATATATGCTAGCACACTATCGGGGACAAAACTAACTGCGCTCCTGGTGTCGAGACCGGCGCCGTCTCGACGCCAGGATTGCATCGTCAGGTGGCGCCCACATGCAGTGCGGTAAAGGGTGTGGTACAGGGTCGAGACTGGCGCACTGCGCCACCAAGAGTGCAGTTATTTTTGTCCCCGATAGTATGCCAGCTATGCTAGCATGTAGTTTGATAGTGTGCTAGGACAGGGTTTACTGGAGAGACATGGGAGAGGCCTTTGCCCTGCAGTGGGCGTAGTCAGGCTGATGATGTATGCTAGCATATATTTAAGTTACTAAGGCGGCGAAAGCCTTTAATGCCTCATCGTTGTCGACAGAAGGTTGTCAGCTGAGGTGTCACGCTTTTCGGTTGGTCGAAATGGTTATGACGTCAGAGTGCGCCGATTCGCAGTAATGAGGTCACCCAGGGATGCCTGACGTCCCCTTTTGGAGCACACGACAACTAATAAAAATAGTTGTCGTCCGCTCCGACAGGGGGCTTAAGGCGTCCGTGAGTGAGCCCATTACATACCTCATTACTGCGAACAGAGCCATGGATACAACCGAACTCATCGAAGCAGAGAGAGAGGCGTGCTAAAAAAGCAATCAGGGTCGGCAGTCAAGGTATGTAGTTGTAATGTGTAGTCAAATAAGGCACTAGTACAGCACAAACAGTCTACAGTAGTATAGACATTGGAGAGGCCTTTGCCCTGCAGTGGGCGTAGTGAGGCTGATAATGTATGCTAGCATATATGAAAGTTTTTATTTCAGTTCTTTCGGTTCACTGAACTGATGGCTATTCAGTCCACTCCGCACAGCCCCGTCATCGTGCCAACAAGAGACGCAAAAGCGAGGTCTCGTCACACACGTAAGATACTTTAGGCGATATTCGCAAAAGTGAAGTGTGCTCAACGAATGGCCAGGGCTGTTGTGGGTCTGACCGCCCACGATAAAGCAGGGTGAAGGAAGGGGAGGGCGGTGTAAGTGCAGCTGTGTACCGAGTGTTTTGTGGGGACGCTTGAATCGTTCGTTCAAGGGGACGTCCTTTTGAGAGACAGCCCAACAATCTTTGTAAACATTGAGTGCCAGAGGAGAAATTTTTAGCTGATCGTCACCGAGCATAGTAGGAGATCCTTTCCACAATACCTTGTGGAATGTGAAGGCAGACGGTCTCATGCATGCATGCGCTCCTGACGACAATGACAATGGTGCTGATGTAAATACGTTGGGGAAATACTCGGGCTATTTTCTTCTATACTCAACAATGGATCCATTCTCCAGAGACACCACGGGCCGCGCGGAGTCTCTTGCCGCCCCTATTACTTGCTGAAAATAAATAAAGTTGTGCACTTGTGTAAGTACATGTTGAAGTCGTAGCAACGACCAAGAAGTCGAAGGCAACGAATACTTGCCGGTTCGAAATGTCCCTGACATGCTTCGCAATGATGGTGGCCTGATATGCATGACGATTACAAAACCCTTATAAAAAAAAACTATCTTGAGTGAAACCACAGAAGACGAGGAACAGTATAAACATAAACAGAAAAGTCAACGAGCACTGCCGCCACGAAGGATTAATCGGACTCGAAGGAATACTGGTCAAATATGACAGAACTAAAGAAGAAAACATTTCGCGCAACATGTAGATATTTATTTTTATTTATTTATGCATGATCATACCGCGTCGTTAGGAATTAGAGTAAGGGCGAGGGGGAGGATATAGTACAAAGCAAGATGCAATCATAAATGTAGAAAATATCACAATGCGTCTTGACAATGCACGACTGCAGTACACAATTTTTCAACTCAAAACTCGGCAAACACAGGACAGACTGACCTTACACACTGCTTTAAAAACAGATAATAAAAGAAACGGGACTCCAAGGGAAATAAAGCCCTAAGGGTTCGATGCTAAAAAGTAAGTTCCATTGGATCAGATCGTTTTCGGAAAGAATTTTTTAAAATAATTAGTTTCACATTGAAATGGTTTAACCTTATGCAATCACGAAATATATTGTGCAGTACGGAGACATTTTCTTCTATGGCTCAGCTCTTGCCATCGCAAGCTTTGCCTATTGCGAGTAATGCTTAGATTCCCATTATAATTACTTAAAACTAAACGGGCAGCTCGGTTGTGGACAACTTGAAGTTTCGTTCTTAATGCTGTGGTGTCAGGATTCCATACAGCGCACACATACTCTAAAATGGAGCGAACGTTTAAATAAAGTCTTTCTTTCAAAGAGCGCGAAATGGTTTTGAAATTGCAATAAAGAAACCCAAGCATTTCTGCACTTTTCGATAGTCAAAATGTTTGTTCCAAGATAAATTTGATGTATTGGTTCGATCCCGGCCGCGGCGGTCGAATTTCGATGGAGGCGAATTCTAGAGGCCCATGTAGTGCGCGATGTCAGTGCACGTTAAAGAACCCCATGTGGTCTAAACTTCCGGAACCCTTCACTACGGTGTCCCTCATAGCCTGAGTCGCTTTGTGACGCTAAACCCCATAAACCAAACCATTAAACCCACGTGTTTAAACTCATGCACAGTCTTCATTACCATATTGTCAATGGTGTAAGCAAAGTCAGGTGGCTGAACACGTCTTGAAAAGGGCATATGTACGGTTTTCTTCACGTTAATTTCCATCTTCCACATCCGGCACCATTTGACAAGTGATTCGACATCTGTTTGTAGAATCCTGGAATCGTCACTGTTTCGTACCGCTCTGTACAACACTCAATCGTCCGCAAAAAGATGCACAGTGAAAGTCACTCTGTCAGTAATATCATTAAGGCAATGTAAAAACAACAAGGGACCAAGCATGGAGGCTTGAGGGACCCCGGACGTGACATCAGCGCACGCGTATTGGTATATAGCCATCCAGGACAACGTACTGTTTGCGAAAGGACAGGTATTCGTGTATCCAGGATATAACCTTGCTACCCAGTTTGTACCCATGGAGCTTTTCTATTAACAAATCGTGCGGGTCAACATCAAAGACCTTACTAGAATCAAGAAAGACACAGTCAATGTTGTTTCGGTCATCAAGAGCTGCCGCTATCTCATGAACAAACTCGGTCAATTGAGAGGCGCATGAAAAGCCCTGAAGGGATCCATGTTGGGAGTTATCCAGAATGTTGCACATGTTAAGTGAGCCATGATGTTTGTATATAAAATGTGTTCAAGTGTTGCACATGCTACACTTGTCAAAGAGATCGGCCGATAATTAGACACAACATTCCTAAGGTCACTTTTTTGTATTGCAACGACCCGGGCTGTTTTCCAGTCTGGATGCAAGAAGAGGTATTCAATGATTTTCCGGAGTACGTGAAAGTACAGACAAATTATGCTGGCACGTGACATCAGTATAAAGGCTTGGATATCACTGAGACCAACTGACTTATTAACATTAAGTTCTCATAATAATTTTCAGAAACCTTGAACTTCAAAACTGACTGTAGGCATTACGTCATTAACAGATGGTCTTTCAAAAGAGATGCGACAGTGATATGGCGGATGGAAAACAGAAGAAAAGAAAGAGTTCAATAGTTCGGCTTTTTCTGCATCGTGATCTATGATTGTATTATCGTGTTGTAAAGGCGGTACAGATAGATTACTGTTTGCATTACTGCACCCATACTTCCAAAATTCTTTAAGATTTAACCCTTTTCTCAAGATCTTAAAGAAATGAATCTGAAGCCTGTTCAATTCCACCTTCGAGGCGCATGATAGCCTTAGCCGCTTATGCGCCATTAAACCCAACACAACACAATTCCATCTTTGGCTCAAGCAGATAAGTCGCAAAGCTTGGCCTTATGCGCTGGCAATCTTGTAGCGCGATATTTTCGGTAAGCTTTTCGCTTCTTTTGGATAAGAGCGTGCAACACTGGAGTCATCCATGGCTTATCACGACCACGCTTAGGGTTAGGAACACGCGAGGGAACAAACCTATGGATTAATTCGGCGATTTTCCGCTTGAAAGTCCACCAAAGCTAAGGTCTTCAATGGTCGAATCTTCTGGTATGGTTTCAAAAGTTATAAACGAGTTCAAGGGCGGTAGTCACACTGTGGTAATCTGCTTTGCTGTAGAAGAATACCTCGCGCGGCTTATGACGACTGGCATTATTATTTGCACAGTTAACATCGGCAACGACTACATTACGATCGCTGATGCCGGGGATTGCATGCGTATTAGAAATCATATCGGATGAATTGGACAGAAGTAAATAGAATGTGTGTTTACCACGAGTAGCTTCTAAGGCGTGTTTGTCAAATGCGTACGAGCCGATGAGGTTAAAAATTCAGGGGCACTTTGTTGACCTAAAGTGCGGTGAGGCGAAAGCCTTAAACGCAGTGTTGCTGCTTGTGTGACTGATGTGTGGTTAAGACGTTAAGCTTCGCCTCTAAAAGTGGAACGCGACAGCGTCTTGCAACGCTGCCAGGGAGTCCACAGAACGCCATCGCCCGATCGGTTTTACGCCTTGCTCGTCGGTAAAGTGGTTTTTGAGGAAAGGGAATTATCTGTCTCGCATACCTCGGTGGACACCTGAACCTCGCCGTAACGGGAAGGGAGGAAGATGCGAGTGGACGAAGACACCGTATTCACTATACTTCGTCTCACAAGATGTTTGCAGCACTACGGAAGGTAGAGCTCTCTCGTCCAATCAGGGCTGCAGAAACGCAGAAAATAGTTCCTCGAATATTTGAGGAGTGTATGACTATTAATCAAAACAATAAGAATTGCAACTAAAAACATGATTTGGACAGGTATATTTAAATGGTAGGGAGTGTTTCAATCACTGGTGAAATTACCAGACAAAGCCCGTACGGACTCAGCTCTGCGGAGGCCTGCTGCGAGGTAGTGATGCGTCGCCACTTTCCAACATGGCGTCGGTCGATTCTGTTGTGTCTCCTGTGTGCTCTACACCGACAGTGCGCTGTTTCCCCAAGCAGGCGAACCAGGTGGCTTTAAATGTTCTTGAAGCGCTTCGCGTCGAGTCCGGGGGCAGTTGGAGTACAAATGCGCTCATCAAGAGGACGGCAAAACTCACGCAGGTGAGCGAGCGAACGCTTTACAAGTGGACAACGGAGACGTTGAACGCAGGCCGAGTGTTGTTGAACGCGGGCCGTTTAACGTGCGTTGCCTCTCGCGCAGCACATGGGCTTGTTTTGCATTTCGCCACCATCGACACTCGGCTGCCTCGGCACGCTGGAGTAAATAAATTTATATGCACATGACACGATTACTGAAATTTACTGCGACGCGACAACAGAGGAACTGATGAGAACAGGTTGCGACAAAAAAAAAAAAAGTGGGGCTAGTCCCTTTGGAACGGGCGTCCGCCTGTCCAAAAACAAACCAAAAAAAGAATAAAAAGACATCAAGCGCCACCTGCTATAGGTAGAAAGAAGCCACCTGGACATCAGGTGGATCGAACCACAGGCGCGTAGGAACCCACTAATGTAGTGCGCGCCATCCTGATTGGACGAGAGAGCTGTACCTTTCGTAGTGCTGCAAACAGCATGTGAGACGGAGTATAGACGCGCCTTTGTTCATTATGAAACATCGAGCTGGCATGGCGCAGTGGTAGCGTGCTCGTCTCGCACCCCGGAGACCGGGGTTCGATTCCCGAGCTCGACCAGTTTCTTACTCAGTTTTATTTATTTATCTGACCTGACTAGAAAAGTTAATTAGGCTAATTAGATAATTAAGCAATTAACTCGACTCATTCCCACTTACTTAGAGCATCACTATGCGATCCCTGTAATTGGTTGCATGGTTACTAGTCAAAGTACAATTGGCCCCGTTTGAAATTCGCGCGCTGTGACGTCACGACCGTTTCGACCAACTGAAAAGCGTGACATTTCTGTCGACAACTTCTGCTTACAACGATGAGGCTGAGATCTGGGCGAGTTGGTATGCATTCATACTGGTGAACAGCGCAAAAAAGGCGGGACAACAACAAGACAAGCGCTGTTGTTGTCCCGCCTTTTTTGCGCTGTTCACCAGTATGAATACAACGATGAGGCATCAAAGGCTTCCACCTTAAAAATTCGGAATATAATTGACTACCCACCCCTGACCTGGAATTACTGGAGCTCCAACGAATTTCTGGCAGGTTAAAATCGCCAGCTATAATTCATTTTGCAGACCTTATGGTAGAAACAGTATCCTTGAACGATGTAAGTACATCTGCGTGCGTTTCTGGGGGTATGTAGAAAGCACCGACTGCGAGTCGTTCACCATTTCTGACGCAAATTTCGCACCAGGGCTTTGCAACACAGCCTGTTTCATCATGAATATCTGAAGAAACTATGCTGCAATGAACGAGTGTAAAAACGCCGCACCCATGTACGGGAGTGTGACACAACCGGCAAGACGCAACTGCTATCCTTCCACCGCTATCGGAGTAGGCCCTCTCTTTGGATAATAGCGAAGTCGACTGCGCAGAACCTTCTGCCTAACCACTGATTACGATGGTGTCATCCATCCGTTCAGTGGCAAACGAAAACGAGCCACAGTGAAGATGCTGCAGTTTCACACACTGCGCACCACTGCCGAACGACTGCCAATCTTCGCGGGAAACGCACATTACGCTCGCTTCCACTTACGACACATCCGACCGCGCTCTTCGAATGTACATCACCGGACGGCGACAACACAGTATTCGAAGGTACAATAATGACCTCCCTTCTGAATTTTCGCTGAAAAATGCGACTTCATCGCTGAACTCTCGCGTCATTTGGTCGTTCTTTAACTTGTGCTGCCGGTTCCCCTCACCCTTTCCGCCACAACTTACAATAGTCAAGAAGGCGTTCGCGAAGAGCAAAACTTTGGTCACGTCATCGAAGAATGTGAACGAAGAAAGGTGGACGCCTCAGCCACATCGTCAGGGTAGAGATGAAAAAGGGAGTGAAAGTAGAAAGCGAGAAGACGTATCTGTGGTATAGCAGCACAGAATAATGAAGACCACCTGGGGTTTTGTAACCTACACTGACATCACACAACGCATGGGCGTTTCTGCATTTCGCCTCCATCGAAATATAATCTCGGGCTCGGTAGACTATCGCCAGGTGCGTTACTGCAAGCGCCGCGGCGGATACGTTACTCCAATTCAAGCGTGGAGATTTCGGACGTGACACACCATTGATGACAAAAGAGGTGGCAGTGACACTAGGCGCTACTATCCAACTGCTCGTTTTACAGCAACGCGAGCGGAATGCTTGCACGATATGTCACCTGCAAATGCCTACGCTGCCATGCGAATAACAGTTCACTTAATCCGGCCCCATTCTCTCTCTCGGCTTTAGTGAATGCGCACGCGACGGTCAACAGCATAGCCGCAGCTGTTATCTGCATAGCGCCGACATGCTCCTGACTGATGCTCGGGCCAAACTGCTCCGTGAGGTGACGCTAGGACTCGCTGCCTGCTGTGCACTGCGCATGACACCAGGGCCCTAAAGCTGCGACGACTTCCACAGACTAGCCCCAACTTGTAGAGCAGCGTCTTGCCCTACAGAGCAGTGCAGCGGAGTCTTCCATGGTCTAGTGGATATTTCCACTCTGATTAACCAATAAATTTATTCTTCGGGAGCTGCTGTTCATTACTTTTCCAGGCTGAATTTTTTTCGTGCGAGGCGAACATTTTCTAATAGACCATCCCCTCGTCAGATTTTCGGACTCAACGGTATATCCTGTTTACTGCATCGAGAACACTCCGACCGATGTAGCCTGGAAAGCGTTAATGCCCTGCCTTTCGTAAGTCCGTCGCTCTAAAGCTGCTCGCCAACATACCCGCCTAGAAGCCCCTCGCTTTGTGTTTGCCTTGCGCTTACCAAGCAAAAAAAGGACCAGCGGTGTATATTTTTTCCATGGTGTCCTGCCATAGCAAAAGCCCCTGAAATGGTTTTCAATCTATAAGAGAATCTTTTATGGGTAATCAAGTTACACCTTCGCGCTCGCAAGACTTCAAAAAGCCTAAGACGAGTAAAGGCAAGCATCTTATAGACGCCTTCTTCAGCTGCACACGAAGAAAAAAGAATTTGGAAACGTACTTTTTGGGCGGAAAGTCGTTAATGTCTTTACCTTTTTTTTAGTCTTCCAACACCTGTGTATATCTGCATATATATACACCTTTGTGGTGCATATATACACAAACAGGAGTGTATATATGGGTTCCTTCTAAGTATACGCAGGAATCTCCGTTTGGCAGACAAACTTACGGGCATGAAGGTGAAGGCTAAACACCGACCACTGAAAAAATATTTTTGAGCTTTCGGCGCTCGTACAGGAAGCGTTGCTCATAATGGGAAACGGTTGAAAAAAGCTGGTTATTTATGCTTAAACTGTACCCTTGACAATGGACATACACGTTGGGAAGGGCACCGCCACTGTGGTTAAGTGGGTTCTCGGTTGCTTGAATGATGAGAACTTGCCGATACAGAAAGCTTCGAAGATACTTTCCTGTTTTTCAAATGCGCTTGTTGCTCCATCCGGTGTTGCGTTTCCTGTTTTCAAATGCTCGGCGAGTACACTAGACGAAATTTACTTGTTTTTACATCGCTGCGGTTGGTTTCAGTGTCCGCATAAAGGTGCCACTTCCGGCCATGTACGCGTGGTCACAGTCTCCGCGCCGTATACGGTACATTATGCCCGGACATTCTCCCTTTGGCAGGCTGTATTGCGCGCTTGCAAAGGTTTGCCGTAAATTTCTCGGCTCCAGATGTGACTCAGCGTCACACAAGCGTAATATGCGGGTGAAGGATTCGCTGATTCCAGGCACGTATGGTACAGGGGCGCGTTTCTTGATGACAGCACCACTGTTGGATCGCGTAGGGCGCGACAGTTGGCGTTCCCCGGTGTTGACGAAAGGCTGCGGGTAGTCGCTTTCGGAAAGCTCTTTTTGAAGCTTTTTTTTTTGGGCCAGCTTCCAAGTGTTCTTTCTTTGTGCATATGCGGTTCACTCGACGGAAAAGCGGGGCAGCCACTGATCTCTTGTGACAGACTGGGTGAACGGAATTAATATGTACATAACATACCCAGAACGTATGCCCTTCCCGTGCACGCTGAACGAGATCACGAACGGCTTTAATTTCAGCGAGGCGTACAAAGAAGGAAGCCGTCCGTTTTCTTCTTTCTGAACTGTGAACTCGATGGCCCCTTCGATGCTGTGCAGATCAATTGTCGCTATCTGGAATAATGAAAACTAGAGCTGTGTAATTAATGTCTATTTGAGAGGAGAAAAATCGCATTTTCTTTCTCACCTTTCTACGTCTCAAAGAAGGGCCAAGAGATTGAGCTCGTGCTGGACAGCAGCCATTACAACGCGGCAATATGGCGTCTGGAGCCGCCGGGATTCACGGCTTAAGCGGCCGTACTTGAACTGAAGTGAGGTCGAACGCTTGTACTCTTTAGTGTAATAAAATGGCCCTTTTTTGAACCATGACGCCAGAAACCAGAAGCATTCTATTTTCCGTCTGACTGTTGCGTATTCGATTCCAATACAACTGCCAACTTCTTCGATCTGGAATGTCGTTTCAGCGAATGTCATCACGGTTTGCCCCGACAGCAGCAACTTAATTGACACTTCTGCCAAATGCCAACAGTCCTGCCGCCTTGTCAGGCGGCAGGACTCAATCTCATTTCACCTTCTTGCGTTGACGAGTAAAGCGAAGTGCACCTGTATAACATGAAAAAAAAAAAAAAATTGGGCACACAGAAGATTATGCATCGTACATGTGTTCAGTGCCGTGGTGACTAGCGCTACTTGACGACCTTAACTTGTATTCGTTTCGCTAGGCCAAAGCGAAACTCTCATGACGCTTTTACGCTCACATCATTTCCTTTACTCTAGCCACCTGCTGCCAGCCGCTATATATAACACTGCCTGTATATTGGCGTTCGCGCAAAATAAATGGGACGTACAGGAGAGACAGCAGCTGGCGGTGTCGGTCATGTAGTATGTTCAGTTTATTAAGGCGAAAGATTTGCGTGTCTCATCGGTCAAAATCTGGCGCTTACCGCCCGTCCACGAGAAACGGCAAGGAAACACACGTGACCTCATGACGTCACCGGAAGTGCCTAAATCATCAGGAATGAAATAAAAGTAAAAATTTCATCCTTAGTCGGTTTCGAACCCAGGTCGCTACAATTCAGTGTGACGTCATCGTCGTCCCGGAAAAGTGACGTCATCATACCGGAAGTGACGTGGTGGTTCGGTTGAAGCGACGCTTTATATATACGCGTAATTCGTGTGGCCTTTCCTAAAGGCTTCACCCTAAAACCTTTCACTTAAAGTCCTTCATCAGAAAGGCCTTTCAGATATTAATACTGCTTTTGACTGACATCAGCTAGTAAACAGATTTAGTTAACTAGTAGCCACAATGGCACAGAAAAGCTTTCGCATTCACAGCACGTAATTAATCTTAAGTGTTCTGTAATTTATTTCGCGCTACCTTCAGTAAGGCATGGGAAGCCAAGCAACCCCACTTCATGCTCTGACGCTGTTCACTACAACGTTTGATAAAAGCGGTGAGCACGACGCGTGTGTAGAAAATTCGGGCCACGAGCCGTCAACCCACTGCCCTCTTTTCGTTCCCATAGCGCTACAAACGCGCGAAAAGGGGGTGCAGTTATTTGGGAGTGTCGATATTACGTCGAAACACCATAGAAGGGTTAAGTTTGCTCTTCAGGCCGTGGTCCACCCCGACCACGGCGGCCGCATTCCCGTCGAAGCAAAATGCAAAGACGCCCGTGGGCCGGCATTTCGGAAGATGTGATTCATCATCATCATCATCATCAGCCTGACTACGCCCACTGCAAGGCAAAGGTCTCTCCCATGTCTCTCCAATTAACCCTGTCCTTCGCCAGCTGCGGCCACCCAATCCCCGCAAATTTCTTGATCTAATCCACCCACCTAACTTTCTGCCGCCCCCTGCCACGCTTGGCTTCTCTTGGAATCCACTCCGTTACCCTTAACAGTGGTTATCTTGCCTTCGCATTAGATGCCCTGCCCAAGCCCACTTCTTCCTCTTGATTTCAACTAGGATGTCATTAACGCGCATTTGTTCCCTCACCAACTCTGCCCGCTTCCTGCCTCTTAACGTTCATAATCCTTTCCTTAGCTCGCTGCGCGTTTAGCCTCCACGTTTCTGCCCCATAGGTGAGTATCGGTAAGATACAGCTGCTCTACACTCTTTTCTTGAGGGATATTGGTAAATTGCCATTCAAGTTCTGAGATAGCCTGCCAAATGCGCTCCACCCCATTCTTATTGATTTAGTTATTTTACTCTCGTAATCCGGAACTGCGGTATACCTGCCCTAAGTAGGCGTTTTCTCTTACCACTTTCAGCACCTCACTACCAATTGTGAATTGATGTTGCCTTCCGTGACTGTTGAACATTACTTTGGTTTTCTGCATATTAATTTTTAGACCTACTGTACTGCTCTGCCTCTATAACTCATTGATCATGCTTTGCAGTTCATGTCTGGAATGACTTAGCAATATCAGTGAATCGCAGATTAGTTAAGTATTCTCTGTTCCCAATCCAGGCTTCGGAGCACCTCCTGTAAACATGCGGTGAATAGGATTGGCGAGATCGTGTCTCCGTGCTTGACACCCTTCCTTAATGGAATTGTATTGCTGCCTATATGAAATTATGTCAGCCAGAAGAGTACGAGGCGAACACAGGCAGCGACTGACTGCGATGCTGCCAGGAAAGAAAACTGATTCCTTCATTCAAGGTCACTGCTCGCGTTGGGTGCAAGCACGGACGGAGCTGTATCTTCTTCCAGTGTATAGAGTCACTATTCCAATGCGCTGCCGACCCTCATGGTGCCGCTACAGATCCATGCAAGCGTCCTTGCCCCCCACCCCCCGGCCAAAGTAATCAAGGTGCGCTGTTGCTAGAGTCATGTTTCTTGGTTCTTTTGCATAGGTACTCTACGCCTGCGAAACAAAAGAAATACGACGCTGCAGAGTCAAATTGCGCGTTGATAGTGCGGTAATATGTTTTCCGGACACGCTCCTGTGAATGTCAAGGACATACCTGAACATCGGCGGACACTACGCGCTGTCTTCTCCTCAGGAGCGACAGTCTCGCACTGCCGTGCGGGGTCAGCGGGTGCCAAACTGCCCCGAGACTAAGCCTGACAACTACTGCAGCTCTGCGTCAGCATCACTGTAGTCTATGCTTAGTTCAGGACTGCGATTTTAAGGTTCTGTCGATTTTTATTCACGTTTCCGAGACAGCGCTTTCTTAAGCGTTCAAGGGTACTTTGTCTTCCAGCAATGCAGAAAGTTGGGCGAGTTGGTAATACATGTTGAACTTAGAAAAGCGCAATAAAAAGACAGGGACAAGAAGAAGAAGCACGCAGGACAAACGCTTGTACACTGGACAAGCGTTTGTCCTGCGTGCTTCTTCTTCTTGTCCCTGTCTTTTTATTGCGCTTTTCTAAGTTCAATTTGTCTTCCAATGAGCTGACTTTTATTCTTTTATTTTTTTTCCAAGCAACACGTAGGTGCAGCTGTTTTTTGCACTCTGCGTCGAAAGGATCGACCAGGAATTACAAGACAAACCGTGAACGAAATAACAATTATTCATTACATGCATTTCAAACTTATATACATCCGTGGACACAAAGCGAAATCGCTCGTGCCTCGCATTCAGCTTTAGTGCGCCTGCGCCTGAATTTTAATCTCGCCATCCGTGAAGGAAATTCATGGTGCTCAAGTACACGCTAGAAGTCATTGTAGCCTGGAGCAGTTTTCTTTTCCATTCTTTCTGTTGCGCGTTCAATGATGGTTTATGGTTGGTTTATGGTTTATGGGGTTTAACGTCCCAAAGCGACTAAGGCTATGAGAGACGCCGTAGTGGAGGGCTCCGGAAGTTTCGACCACCTGGGGTTCTTTAACGTGCACTGACATCGCACAGTACACGGGCCTCTAGAATTTCTCCTCCAAAGAAATTCAACCGCCGCGGCCGGGATCGAACCTGCGTCTTTCGGGTCAGCAGCCGAGCACCATAACCACTGAGCCACCGCGGCGGCCCGTTCAATGATGTTAATTTCTTCTTCTTCAAACCTGTGAATGCGCACAAATTGACATTATTGCGTTGAACGATCACCGGGGTGGCTAATATGTTAAAAAAAATGTATTGTTTCTTCCTCAGCCTCGTGCATGCGGATCTCTCCGACTGTTCGCGGCAATTGCCTCCTCAAAATTGTATACTATACAGTACATCTTTTACTGACTAGGCCTATTTTCTGGCAATAACCTTGATCGATTTTCTTGTTTGCTCCTTCAATCACCTTCCCACACATACCAATCAACTTTTTGTGCGTCGTGAAAACTGCAGGTGAGTTATATTGACGATGTTGATCAGTGCCTATGCTATATATGCCCTGTGAATATACAGAAGGTTGAAGCGAGAAATTATGTCCAGGTGTTTATTTTTCTCTTCTTGTAAACACTTTTTTCCCCTTTCAGTACGACCTGCATTCGTGGCATTTCCGTTCTCACAGTATAGGTCTGCTGGACTGTTGCGCGCGCTCTGTTTGCGAAAATACAGACCGTTTCAGCTGCCATTTTGAATACACAGCATGTTCGCTGTATAGCGGACGCTATTCAGGGTTAACGCTTGTTCTAGCGACGGCGACCTATTTGCTGGGACCTATTTCTTATAGGGTGCAGTTCCACATCGCGTCATGTGCCTGTGCTTGAGGGCACAGCCACGCCGCTTTGTCGTAGATAAGAAAAAAACTCACTCGATGATTACGATTCTCGGCGATAAGAATTATCAGCGCAGCTGTTGAGGTGTTTTCATGCTTAGAAAGAATAACAGCGGTGCAAAAAAGGGGGACTACGGATGGAGTGTAGACAAGGACGCCAGCGTTCGTCCTTGTCTACTCTTCGTCCGTTGTCCCCTTTTTAAGGCGAAAGCCTTTAATGCCTCATCGTTGTCGACAGAAGGTTGTCAGCAGAGGCGTCACGCTTTTCGGTTGGTCGAAATGGTTATGACGTCAGAGTGCACGGATTTGAAGTAATGAGGTTGTTGAGTATTTGCGGGGTCGCAGCGGAGCACCAGAGCAAGATGACCAGCGTGGCAGGCTTCTAGTTCCGAACTGCCCGTGCCGGGCGTGCGCCCCAAGCACGCGCTGTCCATCTTTATTTTCTTCTAGCGCGCGCTGTAACGCCGATCTCAGCGCCGGCGCTTTATAGCGTCGCCGGGCGCTATAGGGCCCCCCGCCTAGACGGAACGGCGAAATTAGCGCGCCGACGGGGCAGAGATGGAGTAGCCAGAGATGGAGAGTCCGGTAAGTTCATGTCAGGTGCCGGGAAGAGCCGTCGGGTGGAGTGCGCGGGCTCAGGTGTACGAGCCTGGCTGCTTCGCAACGGGCGAATGATGCTGGGTGCCGAGTTGACAAAGGACATGGGGGCAGGGAAGGCCATGGTCGGGCCGTCACCGACTGTAGTGCTGCCCGCGGACACAAGTGTCGTCGGTGTTGGAACGTTGGAGCCGGTGTCGGTGGGAATCTGGCGCGCCGAGTACGTCGTCACAAGCGCTGGAGCGGGCGAAACGGCTCCGTGGACTGAATGCAGCTGTGCTGCGACAGCGGCAGCTCTAACAGTATTTGGCACATGTGTGACCGTCGACACAACAGTGAGAGCCATGACGATGGCGGAGGAAGTTGCAGGGCTCATTGTCAGGTGCTTGGGTGAAGCGGGATCGACAGTCCGGAGCGGTTGGCCAGGGATGATGCGCGTGTGAGCATGGTCGGCGGTAGGTGGCTGCAAAAAGGTTGTTGCAGTGACAGGCCATGCAGCTGAGACTGCTACATCAGATGGCTGGCTGGGAGCAAAAGACACAGCTTTTGGATGGACAACTGCCGCACTACTCGGTGTGGGTAGCTCGACCATTCGCTGCTGAAGGTGGCTCAAGTCAGGCACCAAAACAGACGCTTGCTGCGACAGTATCGAGCTGCCAGGGTCAGACTCCGAGAAGCGGTTGACAGTAATGAGGGCTTGGGGTGGGGCCTCTTGGGCAGGCGGTGTGGCCGCCGGGGTAGTGGGGCTGGTATGTAGCATATGCTGCGGTGGCGACAAACTCACTTCGCCTTTAGCACGATCGCTCAGGTCAGTGACTGACGACTTTAGCGGAATGAGTGACGAGGCGGCAGGTAAGCGTTCGGCTGGCAGCGATGCTACGCAGTAGGGTACAGAAGTTGGCGGAGTGGGGCACACGTCGAGGAAGAGCTCGACTGACGGCGGCACTATTGCAGATAAGAGAAGTTGCTCGTCGTGCTGTAACGGAGATGCTGTATCGTCCTTATGGGAGGCGGTATGGCCGGAGGCGCTGAACAGGGTGGCGCGAGGCGCACCTGTCGCCGAGTTCGCTGACGTGGCAAACCGCGGTGGGCCAGGCACCTCACCGAGCTGCTGAGGGAATGAGTGCGGACTTGGGGCCGTGGAGTCGTCGCACAGTGCTGCTAGCATAACCGGGGTAGCAGGATGTGCTGCCGGAAGTGATGCGGCAGCGTCTGGTGCGGTCGGTGATAAAGAAGCTGGGCCGGAGACGCTGGACGGGAGTGGCGGCGATGCGGCTGCTGAGGCGGGCCGGGTTCTGATGAAGGCTGCGTGGGCGCGAGCGAGGCCGGTGCAGGGCCAGAGGCTGGCGGCGGCGAAAACGGGTCCGCTGCGTCGTAGAGCGGCGGCGGAACATAGTAGGCGCCGAAGTCCGCCAAGACGGCAGCACGCAGCTCATCGTATGGCCGGCAGCCGAAGGCAGAGTAGGTGAGCCGACGCAGGAGGTCGGGCGGGAGGATGTCGCAAAGGACTGCGTGTTTAAACGGCTGGATGGTGATGCCGTTCAGGTACATCGCAGCCTCCAGTTGGGCGAACCACCCGCCGACGGCTTGGTCGCAGCGGAGCACCAGAACAAGATGACCAGCGTGGCAGGCTTCTAGTTCCGAACTGCCCGTGCCGGGCGTGCGCCCCGAGGTTGGTTGGTTGGTTGGTTGGTTGGTTGGTTGGTTGGTTGGTTGGTTGGCCTCAAGTAGAATGGCACATACCCACTACGGGGGAGTGGCCAAGACACAGGCGGTGAACTGTTGGAATGATTAAGAGTTTTAGAGAAAAAGGAGTATTAATAGGGTATAGCCTGACAGATTGGACGACGCAACGAAAGGGGACCTGTTAGCAGGGAGATCGAAGATGGGAGGGCGGCATTATGAGCAAATTTGAATGCAACATCTGGAATGGTTCAATTTTGTATTGACTGAAAGAGAGACAGAAAAAATAAAAATAATAATAATAAATTAAAAGTTTGATAATCAGAAAAATGAAAACAAATAGAAAAAAAAAATTAAAAAAAATAAAGAAGAAAAAAAGAAGAAAAAAACAGAAAAGAAAAGAAAGTAAAAAAAAATATTAGCATGGGAGTCGCTGTGTTTCTAAAAGAAATTTTTGAACTGCACAGCGCGCACTCCTGTTGCTTCGTCCAAGCGAAGTAGCGCCAAAGGAAAGAACAACCTCAGTGGACACAGGCAGACCCAGCTGATGAAACGGAATTTCTAATAGGCGCCTCCTCAAAGAAGAGAATCGGCGGCAGAACAGCAGGAAGTGATCCACTGTCTCAGGCTCGGCACAAAATGGGCACAGTGGAGAAACCGCCAGACCAGATCTGTGAAGGTAGAAATTTAGCAGAGGAACTCGGCATCGCAAACGCGTGAAAGAGACCTCCAGTCTGCGCGAACTCCAGTCTTTGCTGCTCCAAGGGTGCAGAAGATGCTTGTATTCGGGGGATGAAGTAAGCGCCGAGGACGCGCTGTCCATCTTTATTTTCTTCTAGCGCGCGCTGTAACGCCGATCTCAGCGCCGGCGCTTTATAGCGTCGCCGGGCGCTATAAGGTCACCCACGGATGCCTCACGCCCCCTTTTGGAGCAGACGACAACTAATAAAATAGTTGTCGTCCGCTCCGACAGGTGGCGTAAGGGGTCCGTGAGTGACCACATTACATACCTCATACAGTCTCACAGTGAATGCCAAACAGTGCGCCTTGCAACACTTTAGAGAGCCAAAGTGCCCCCTGAATTTTTTTTTTTTGCGCTGCTGCCATTATTTTCAAGTTTGTACCAACACGCCCAATTCACAGATTTAATCAAGATGTTCTCATCCAACCCACGCTCGAGCAGAAGAAGACGAGGAAGACCAGCGGGTGCTACCAGTGCTGGTGGCGCCAGTAAATGGCCAACGTTTTTGAGGCAACAACAAATGGCCAACAGTGTGGCATTGCTCCTCCGCTTTGAAACGGCATCGATCCGATGCCGCAGGGAGATGCAAGGAGGTGCGAAATCACGGGGAGCCGGAACAGAGTCTGTGGCGCCGGACTTGGCTGAAGAAGTCCTAGCGGGCGCGGTAGGGCTTCATCCTGGCGACGTGTACGATTTCGGACGCCGCCTGCCGCCTGGAGGAGCGAACAGACTCTTGCGCGAGCACTTCGTAGTTAACGTTTGCGCATTACCTCGTAGGGGCCGAAGTAGCGACGCAGAAGCTTCTCGGAGCGACCCCGCCGAGGGATTGGTGTCCAATCCCAAACTTGATCGCCAGAATGGTAAAGCACCGACCGGTGATATAGGCTGTAGTGTTGAGCGCCGCTCTCTTCCTGGGTACGGGTTTGCTGTCTAGATAGCTGGCGGGTAGCCTCTACGTGCCGAACGAGCTGTCCAGCGCCAGCGACGGAGGGATGGGCAACATCTGGCATTAACATGGCATCGAGCATAGTCGTGGCTTCGTGACCGTGCACCAAACGGAACGGCGTGAAACGCGTCGTCTCTTGAAGAGCAGTATTAATAGGCGAACGTGACGAAAGACAAGATCTGATCACAGTTTTTACGGTCAGCGTCGAAGTGCATAGAAATCATGTCGGCAATGGTCTTATTGAGCCTCTCAGTGAGTCCATTTGTTTCGGGGCGGTAGGCAGTGGTTTTACGATGACTGATGCCACTGAGCCGCATAACTTCCTGATTGTGTGGGCTGATGTAAATGCTGTGCCTCTATCAGTTAAAACGACCTCTGGGGCACCGTGACGGACTTCCACGGTGAATGGAAACGGCTCTGGAGGCAACCCCTCTCCCTTCCTGCGTTGGTTGCACACTACCCCATCAGCCGTATTACAATTCAAACTGCACTTAAGATGGGAGTGGCAGTTCTTCTCCTCCGCGTGCACTGAGCGCGCCAGACTTGATGTGGGACATGTAAACAGCGGCGCATCGGCCCCGCGAGATGAGCTAGGAATTATGACGCGCCACTATCGTATTAATTTAAATCCGGCTCGTGCTAACCCCCCTCCTGCGCTCGCTTTGCCGGTTACGCCGACAACACCGACGCTCTGCTCAAGGAACGGGTGCTTAACAGCTGCGCTGTAAAACTGCGCTCAGAAAACGAGGACAGAGTTGGACACAGAAACATTTCATTCATCTCTTCAGTCTAAAGGGACGGAGCGCGGGGGGGTTCTATCATGTCTGGGAGTCTAAGGACGCTTACTGCCCGCCAGGTTCTCTTCACCAGAAGAAGCTGGATCGAGAGGTCCGAGCTGGCAAGTACTGCCTTCCACTGCTCGAGACTCCTCCTGTTTTCCTCAATGTCACAGTGTGACGACCCCACATAATGCGCAGGTCCACACGGGACGGAGAGGCAAGAAGACACCGTATGGCTCAGTTTAAACAAAATGCTGTAATCAATAATTATACATGGTACATCAGAGGCTGGGGTGTCCTAGCTTACGTGGCGACGCCGTCATGGGGGCGATGGATGGTCTCCGGAGTTGCGATCCGTCGGTGGCTGGCAGAAGCTGCGCGCCGTCCGGCTTCGGCGCTGAAGGACCCTTTTTCGTGAACGATCTCGTCCTCTGCCTGCCTTTCGTCCGCACTCGCCAGCTATATCTGCTCCGCCGGCCACGCCCGATCTCCTGTCTTCCCGACTGGAATGTTTCTTTCTTCCTCCTTTCAACGGCGGCGCCCTGCGGCATCCCCGACATCCCTCGTTGGAATGTCGTTTGTCTCCCGCCGGCAGCTTTTTTTCTCTTGTCCTTGTACGGCCAGGCATGCCTAATTTGGCTGGCTTTCCCTCCCGCCGGCGCCTTTGCTGTGGTCGCTCGGACAATACCTCCGGCACGTCCCCGGCCTTCGCCGCTATAGTGGTCACCTCCGCTCAAGGAATTTCGCTGGGGTTACTGCTGACAATGGCCCTAGACATTCCTGCTACACTAATCCGCTGAGGCTCGGAGGGGCATTCCAAGCATCCCACTTCCCATGGTCGTCGCGAGGTTGTCGGCCTTGTTGATTGTTCACGGTTGAGCACAGAGAAAATTCCGCCGAAGGTATGGGCCCTGGTAGCTCACGCACGGAACGTCACAAGAGTTTTCCATACTACAAGCTGTTGAGATCGACGTCAGCGGGTCTCGTTTGGAACCAGCCAGCACACCTGTTTCTACTGTATATGGCTGCGAGCAACTTCAGTGTGATTACTTTCGGGCCTGCCGACATGGACCGCCCGGAAAGGACCCAGTGACAGCTGTTTCCAATTATGGAGTTTGCCCGGTCGGAGTGCAAGACCAAAACGAAGGGGCTGAAGTTTAAGCAAAACCAGACCCCCTTTCCGAAGTGTCTGCACTTGTCGAACGCCACCGCCGCCGCCGCCGCCGCAGCCGCCGCCGCCGCGGGGAGACGGACGCTGTTTCCTGTGGCTCTTTGGCGTGCCAAGCACCGCGACGGGCTGGCGGGCATCGTTCGAGCATCTCCAAGGACGAGGGACCACTTTCCGGCCTTTTCGCGACACCGCGTTCCGACTTCGAGCGGCGGGTGTCATTTGATGAACAACAGATGTCGGTGACCCGCGGGACTTTCGGCTGGCCGGAAACCACCACCTACCGCAGTCGACGCCTCGATGGCAACCTTCTTTCCCTCGGACTGAACACGTGACAGGGGCGTGACCCTAAGTGCGGTGTTGTGTTTGTGCGCCCAAGTGAAAGCTCTAGGCCCCTCCCACTCCGGCGTGGGCGTCCTCAACCTAGGGACTTTAGGGAACAAGAAGGGTATAAAAGTCGACAACGAATGCGGCAGAGGAGCTTCACTTCAGTCTCACTGCTGTAAAAATGTAAATAAACCCACTCGTAATCTTCCTCCCATCACCCAACTCTTTGAATTGGCGGCACTACTGTCCTGGTGGTGGTGGGAACGGGTGTCGAAGCTTGACCGCGGTCCTGTCAAACTCGAACATCCACCACGCACTCTGTAGGCTTTGTTGGATAGATGGGGGCTCGGAGTCGTTGCTAGCTCGCTGCTGCTCGCTGTCCATCGAAACGCAGCCGCGGCTAAATTTAAAAGGTTCAACGTGGTTTTTATGAAGATTGTTCGGGGAAGCGACAACGACTCGTTGTAAGGTACTCGCGTCCTGATTTGCTTTCATTCTTGGAGGCGCGAACTCGATCGCATATATTCTGAACGATTACTTTTCAAGCAGTGAGTACCATAAGCAGTTAAGCATTTAATAAGTGTGATTGAAAGATTCAAGAAACACCTTGCATGCGGTTCTTTTTGTTCAAATTTCTATGCCTGCCACTGACGCCACGCCTTCCTAATTCTTGTGCGTCCTCAACCCGAGCATCAACATCGAGGTGCGAGCGTCGTCGATATGTCGAAGCCGCGATGTGTGCGCTTATGCATAGGTGTTGTGCTTATAGTCATCAGGTGCGATAGCGGTCTCACAGTGGGTGAATGCCTGGACCAAGCCGAGAAAGAAGGGATAAGGAAGGGGTGAAAGGTGCAGAGAATTATAAAAGATGGATACGCTTATGCCACGTTGCATAATCCGCGAAACAGCAAAAGCAACCGTGAACATTTTAAATCTTTTTTAAATTTCTTTAAACAATTTCAATTTAAATACTTTTTTTAATATCTGAACGCTTTACCGCTTCCTTAATACCTCCTTCTCATACCTCCTATACCTTCTTATACCTCTGAGACTGCTACTGCTCCTGCTATGTTATCTGTAACCCCTATGAACCTGATTTATAACCTAAAACCCGTATAATTACGTATAACCCTTACACAGACATTTCGAGAACTCCTAGAGGCGTTTCGCAGCCTTTAGTGGCGTCTTACGAACGCGGCACCCACCCGATGCCAGCGAAGGTTGCACACTTTCTTTCTCTATGGTTGCACGATGCGCGAGGCATGGGCGGCGAGCATGGTTTCGTGACCTGCTATCCGCGGTGACGTCACGTTTGTCTCGGTGAAAGTGGCAAAGAGAGCTCGCGCTGCAAATGCGGCAATATTTAAATATCTGCCGTCTAGTTTCGCGATTTACGCATCAGGCGTGGTCATTTTTTCTTTCATCTTTCCGCTTCCGCCCTTCCTGGAGGCGAGCGCATGCACAGCGCCCGCAGCCAAGCGGTACGTGTCTTGTGCCGACGGAAATGCACTGCAGGTCTTTTACGCTCAAATATGCCGACGTCCGAAACGTCATCGGCGCAGACGCCAACGCGCCGGCCGCGAGTGGTCACACCGCCGCACCTGTGGTTCTGATGCTGTCGAGCGCCCTGAAAGCTGTGCGCGATGCCACGCCTCAGCGAGAGCCGCCAATGAGTCATGTGTGCTAATGCCGCGAGTCTTTGTAATGTTTTGTAGTGTTTGTTTGTTCATGCTTAAAGACTGCCGACACGCCGCTTTATCGCTTCGTTTGTGACGCAAGACGCGCCTAGATTTATCTCGATTGATCGCATCCCGGCGGAGCCGATTCGACTTTTGCGCCAGAATGTTCTAGTAACTTTCCAAGCTTTATCTCGAATGTTCGCTATCAGCTTTAAAATGAGCGCGGCCGACAGCTGCGGGCATTCAGTTCGACGACCGCCGAGCACGCTTGTTGCTACGCCGCCGCCGAGTGATTCAGTTCTTTGCGAGCGCAAGTCAGCCCAAATAAAGAGTTTCGTTTCGAAGACATTCTCGCTGTTTTTCTGTTCACCGGACTGCACTCACTACTACGTGACACTATTGTATATAATAGTTATCCATATAACCTCCAGAGGTAGCTTCAGGGGTCGTTACGAATGCCGTAGTCGTTGTCAGCGGACTAGTTTCGTCAGCACGCGTTACCTGACGTGTGCCGAAAACTCATGTCCTTGTTGCTTGGTTAAGCAACTGGGCACGGCGCAGTAGGATGTGCTGCCAACGTTGCCACACTGGCGGGCGATGTTTCGCAAAGACACGCGTTGGGCACGCGCAGGATATCTGTCTCCTATATAAGTCGATGAAGCGCCATGCATTGCAGCAAACACAGCGCATGAGGCTGTACCCTTTGGGACCATTCTGCATTCTCGAGCATCAATGCAGGTCGACAGTTGTGAGTACCTTACCTCGAAATATACTGAAAGCTGCTGTCGGGTTTAGTGATACCATAGTCCTTCAATGCTAGGGTAATACTATAGTCATAATAATAGATCTCAAGCCGCCGCGGTGGCTCAGTGGTTATGGTGCTCGGCTGTTGACCCGAAAGACGCGGGTTCGATCCCGGCCGCGGCGGTTGAATTTCTTTGGAGGAGAAATTCTAGAGGCCCGTGTACTGTGCGATGTCAGTGCACGTTGAAGAACCCCAGGTGGTCGAAATTTCCGGAGCCCTCCACTACGGCGTCTCTCATAGCATTAGTCGCTTTGGGACGTTAAACCCCATAAACCAACCAACCAACCAGATCTCAATCTACGCTGAAGTGTATCTCAATGAATAAAAAATAATCTTCTATTTTATCGGTGTCACTTGGTATACAGGGTTAGTTTCATTTTGCTTCGTTGATTCTCCGTAAGAGCGCCCATACAAGGCGTATGTGTCCAGTCAGCCTGCATGTGGTAGATTGAATCGCTTGAAGCGCTCGGCATACTGTTTATTGCGATCCCCACATGGATGCTGTAAAATAAGTGTTCCAAGGTGCTGCAAGCTTTTAAATCGTTTAGAGAGCAATACCATTAAAGGGCGACATTGAGTTAGTGTTGGAAAATTATTATTCTCATCATCAAGTAGCCAATAATTAAAGTTTCCATCTTGGCCATGCAGTGAATATTATCTTGCATTTATCAGCCTTCCAAATCCCTAAAATGTCCCAAAATTCACTTTTCCGCCGCTTCGGAACTTAAAGGCGGATAGACGCCTAATTTTCTGTTGCGTGTTTTCTTGTTTGTAATGATGCGTAAAACATTACTATAAACGGATCACCAGGTGGTAATCGTGTACGACCACTAAATAATTTAAAATAAAATTTATTCTCTCGCTTGTTACGGTTTCAACAGCCTAGTGATGGCTAATGACGTCAAAGGTCACTACAGGTGACATGATGCATGAAGGTGACTGCAATATAATCACTGCTCTGTCGTTTTAATTCACTACAACGCTGAAGTCACCCTACCTCAAAAGCCGGAACACAACCAGCAGAGATTATAATGCAGTTATCATCATGCCTCACTTGACTTATACTGACCTTCGACGTCATAGCCGCCAATGGACTGTTTAAATCTAAACTGAAACAGGTGTGAAAAGAAATTCGATTATCAGTTACTTAGCGGTCGTAGGCTAATACCACGTGGTGATTCATGTATAGTACACTCTTATAAAAAAAGGTAGTAGTGCTTACTAACTTTGGGGTAGTAACTGAATGTCACATATGTTACTACCCTGTTAGTAACTGCAGCTAGTAACGGGAAGGTTAGCAACAGTTACTAACCCATTGAGTTAGCAACGGCTGCCACTCACAGTTAGTAACGGGAAGCTAGTAGTATTTACTAAGAAAATTAATAGAAACTCGCATATGATGCTAGATTCATCGTATGGTGTGCTGGCATGGCTTATCAAATTTATGCGTACTCTAAAGATAAAAAAGCTTCATGGTCAACCTGACTAATTCAGGGAATTCAGACAGAGCTGTCAGAGCGTGCTGGCCGTAAATCACATACTTAGGTTTAAGCTTATCGCGCATTACATGTACAAATATGCGAGGTAATGGCACCAACAACCTTACCGTGCGCACACAAAGATTCAGAATGCAGGGAAAGCACAACTAAGAAAGAGCCACACTCGCGCACTGCGCGTGCACATGTAAGGAAATCTTTCTGTCTTATATACTCTGTAAATCAGACTCTCATTTACGGGCTAGTGGCTCGTACCGGTTGAGCTAAGATGCCAGCGTTAATTATGAAGTTGAGATTGTAGATACAGCTTAGTCTACCTAACCATATGCCCCTGCAGAAATTTTTAATTACGAAACCAGTTTATTGGCACGACAGTCTGTGCGTTATATTCTTTCACTTTATTTTCGGATTAAAGGAACGGTTACTAACTCGGTAGTAACTAGCGACCATAGTTAGTAAAAAGGTAGCAAGGGCTACTTTTACTAACTATACCTTGAAGATGGTAGTAAATAGCTGATAAAAAGTAGTAAAACGAAGTCAGAGTTAGTAACTGCTGCACTTACTACCTTTTCACCAACTTTTTTTTAAAGAGTGTAATGTCTCACGCGTCATAACAAAAAGAAAGCATGCAACCGAATTTTGATGGATATACTTCTTTAGGAATTCCATCGGTGCTGGCAGTCCACTACATGGCTTAGAAGCGAACCCCTTGTACCTTCTTTTTTATAGAGGCTGTACGTTTTTTTTTTTTCTCCCCTGCTCTGGCTCTATAGAGGCAGCTTAGCAAGTTCAGTTTCTGGTGGTACAGAGCCTTGTGGCCGCATCCACACCCTCGCCGCTCCGTTGCAGTTTCAGCAAACGCACCGACATGCTCGCTCTCCGCAGGTCTCCGTCCCGACGCCGAAGCCGTGGTTCGAGGAGCGGCCATGTCTATTTCGCTGGGCGAGCGCTGGTTCCCGGAGCCCGACCGGCGCTCCGAGGGCTGGTTCCTCACGGGGGACCTGGCGCCCCTGGCTGCGCTGCTGGCGCTCTACGTGTACGGCGTCAAGGTTCTGGGCCCTCGCGCCATGAAGGGCCGCGAGCCCTTCAACATACAGCCCCTGGTGCTGGCCTACAACCTGTTCATGGTGCTCAACTGCGCCTTCTTCCTGGTCGAGTTCGTGCGGCTCGCCTTCCTCCAGAACGGCTACAGCGTGCTGCTGCAGGAGGTGGACGCCAGCACGCGGCCGGCCACCATGCGCCTGGTCAGCCTCTCCTGGTGGTACTTCATGTTCCGCATCTTCGAGTTCACCGAGACATTCTTCTTCGTGCTCAGGAAAAAGTTCAGCCAGGTAATCGGAGCGTGCTTCTTGTCCGTATATGCCCTGAATTTGTCCACTGCCCACACCACTGCAATGCATTCCCACTCCTGTACAGTACAATGGCTTTCAGCCTCTGTGAGAACCCTGCTAATGAAGGAAACATGCATCAGGGTTAGCCTGCAGTAGCACCATTGCAATGTCAATGCCACTTGCATCCGTTTCGACAAGGAAGGGTCAATCTAGGTCTGGGAGGCTTATAGCCGCATCTCTGGCCAAGGACCGCTTGAGTGTAGTGAAGGCCTGCTCTTGGCACTCTTCCCACCACCATGGCTCGTTCTTCTTCAAAAGACCAGTGAGTGGACGCGCTGTCAGTGAGAAGTATGATCACCGAGACATTCTTCTTCGTGCTCAGGAAAAAGTTCAGCCAGGTAATCGGAGCGTGCTTCTTGTCCGGCTTGGGACAGCTCGCCGTCGTTGTATGCCGCGTCAGTGGTCACGTGCCAGGGAACAAGAGCCCTTGGCCACGGATGATGGTGTCCAGGCTAGTGGTTGGCCTTTAAGTGTAACGAGGAAGCAAAAAAAAATGATGGTCGATTTGTGCAGTTAGGCCAAATGCGAATTAGGTGAACTAGCAGTTCCCTTTTCACTTCGGTTCCGGTGTTCAGACCCAGTTTTCACTGGCGGCAGTTGTTCGGATAGCGATAATAGGTTAATGCCCATATATGCGGAATTGGTCACTCTCTACATTCGTAGATCCCTGGGAGTCTTCCTAGCACTCCTGGAGCAGTGATGCAGCGGTCAAGTGATTCTCCACTGCCCTGCTATAGCAGGTGCTGCTGTCGGTGGAATTTGCGTTGCCTGGGTTGGGTTGCCATCCAGGTTGCTCTTTGCGAGCAGCCTCTCACGATTAATTCAGCTGCCGCTTGACAGGGTGTTGGGCAGGTGAATAGCATAATATCTGAACTGCTTGCATCTGGTCCTTGCCGGCACGCACGGTTGCTGCAGCGCTCGTCTAGTCGTTTCTTCTGTTCTTCCTACTCTCCACATCGCTCGGTACCTTATGCGAACATTTTGAATCTGAGGTGAAATTTCTCAAGTACTTATATTCAAATCTTTATCACAGTCATGGCATAAAATCATGCTAAATCCACAAGTCTGGTATTCACCTCCCAGAATTGCATGATTTGCTGACATAACTGCAGAAACAGTATTTTCGAACATAACTTTCAAAGTGAATTGAACAGCGTGAAACAGGACGAATGAGGAAAAAAGAGACATTATGATGAAAACATTTTAATTGGGACTAAAATTGGTGGTCGGTCCCCTTATTCCGGGAGTCCATTGCATCTTGCAGTTGCTCTTGCCCTTTCGGTCAGCTCTTGCTGAACTTTCGGGTCTCAGCTGGACAGCATTTCCTCCCACCGCTCAATAGTTGGTTCTTTTATGCTTTCTATTTCTGTTTTTTTTTACAGGCCCATGCCATGCGGTACTGGTCTGTTTATATGTCACAGTGTGCGCATTGTGGCTCATAGTCTTCTGGGTAGATTGCGTAGTCCTTTTGGATCTGTTTGTTTATTGGGTTTAACGTCTTAAAGCAACTTGGGCTATGAGGGGCGCCGTAGTGAAGGGCCCCTCAAATTTCGATCGCCTGGGGTTCTTTAACGTGCACTGACATCGCACAGTACACGGGTCTAGAATTTTGCCTTCGTCGAAGTTCGACCGCCGCGGCCGGGATTGAACCTGCGTCTTTCTGGTCAGCAGCCGAGCACCATAACCACTGAGCCACCGCGGCGGCTGAAGTATTCTTCTGAGGGTCATTTCGTGTCTGTGCGGCACACATACATCGCTCATCCATGTGTGTCTTCTTTGCTGTTCCATCCACAAGGCGCTGTTACCAGCTTTCCCAGCTTTACGTCCTATATTTATGAAAGCGAAATCAAAGTTTCGCCTATCAGAGATGCGGAAGAGCTGTTGAAAGATAAATTTATGCAGAAGTTGACCCTAATGTCGACAGAGTCTAAAATTTCCGTGGTCTTAGCACTGCACTAGCAGGTTACGGAACAGTTGCGAATTACACTCATAATTTATTACATGCGTTTGCGCATTAGCGCGCAATTTTGTGTTCCTTTTGGAAGTAGGGAAATCATCACAAGCAGTTCAGTTTAATTATGCTGCAATCAGCGTTTGTTAAGGAATCTCCTAGCTTTTTACGTCTCTGTAATGGAGGAATCGTTAGTGATGAAGTCTTCGAAGTTCATATCTTTTCCCCGAAGTTTGCGTTGCAGCGTAGATCAACATGTGGCAGTAAGCTCCTAATGTCATTTTTCCGCGTCTGCGTGGTGCAGATACACAACCGCTCTAAGAAGCAATCAAAGCTACAGACATTCTTCGGGACCATGCTCCTCCAATTCAGTGGAAATGGTACCTTCTTGCTGTCTAAAGCAGCAATAGCTATTTACTACTTCACGCAATGTGCACTGAAAGAACACTTAAAGCTCGAATCCATTGCCGTACTTCTACCAGACCATTATCTAAGGAGGACGGATTTTCAAATGCGGTGTTCCTTCTGCGGTGTCCTGTTGTTAGTCTGCTCACAAAATTGCTTTTCAAGAAAACGGAATAGGGAGGGGTGTGTTAATATGCTTCGCATGGAAGACCACAAGCTCTGGCAAGCTGGCAGAAACACAAATTGTCACGCTATAGCACAGAGCGTTGTGGTCACTAACAGCCTTCAGAGGCTGGATGGCCATGTAAATGTATCGACGAAGCTTCGTTGCGCCCCAGATGATTCCAAGACCCTCGTTATCCGTCCTTGAACAGTTGCTGGTTTTCCGCCTTCGACTTGGAGTGGTGATTGCCGGTAGCGCCATGCTCAAGGTTATTTTTCTCCGGAACGAGTCAGACTGCGTAAATCGTGCTTGTGCTATGGTGTGCGGGGTTTAGCCTCCCAAAGTTAGTGGTAGGCTGCGGGTTAATTCCAACAACATGGAGTTCTTCAACATGCACTGACATCGCAGAGCACGTGGACGTGTTCAATGCGTTAAAGCCCCGTGGGGTCAGAATGCGTCGTCGGTCATGAAATTCGCCCATTGGTTGGAAGGAAGTGATGTCATTTCCGATAAAGGTATCAACAGCTGCTACTGCTATCGCACTGCCGGCACATTCTGGAGTTAGGTGTGCCTGTGAAATTTTCCTTTTTGCTTCTATGAAAATGAGGCCGCCGCGGCGTATTCGATATTGCGTCCTTGGGAACAGGGCCGAACACCATGGCCACTAAGTCACCGCGGCCGGTGCAAGTACTTATAACAGTCATGTTCTAACAGTCATGTTCTAACAGTCATGTTCTAACAGTCATGTTATAACAGTCATGTTATAACAGCACATGTTCTTATAGATAGCTGCTCTTTTCTGCGGTACGTGCGCGCGTTCTCCTCCATTTTTTTTTTTTTTTCATGTCGTCAAGAGCTTGCTTGCACATTTATCCGTAGTTAGGCTCTCACTGGGGTCTCCAACTAAGAGAATTCCGTAGCCCAATTTGCCGTTCACTGAACGAACAAATGATCGCAAAATTCTCTCAGCTAACTTTGTTGATTAACAGTGTGCAAATAGAACTCATGTCGTTGTATACATAAGCATAGATCACGGTGACGTGCTTAAATTACGCGCGTTGCAACGTGGCACGCATTGTCGTTTACAGTGTGCAAGCGTGTTGTGATCTGTGACACCACGGCACAAGAATCAGTGGGTTTCACTTCTTTTGGGCTCCGCTCGCCATAACTGAGGTCCTGACTTTCTGCGGCGCAAAATTTTAAATTCCCCATTTGGAAGGCAAAGAATCTACGAAATTCTTCGTGAGACATCAAATATACCTTCAGAATGAACCTCGCGTTTTCTT